>NC_022020.1:15527750-15557880 GCF_000317375.1 Microtus ochrogaster | reverse complement strand
AGACCTCAAGGACCTAAGACAGTTGGATCAGAGCAGTAGTTAGCAATTAAAGCTTTTCTTCCCCCATTGTTGATCAGTGAAGGCTTAACATCCCAAATCCCCCAAGGAAGCAATAGTGTAGTATGAGTAAGAAAAACCCCAGAGACAGATATCAAGGTTCAACCTGAAAACCAGAAAAGCACAGCAGTTAAACCACTAGAGAAGTTTTACCTTTACCAAGGCTGGACATCCTCAGACTCAGCAGAATAAGAAGACTAAGCAGACTGAGCAGACGAAATCTCTCTCACCTCCCATTTTATATTCCTTCTCGTGTCAGGATTAAAGGTGCATGACTCCCTGTTACTGGGATTAAAGGTGTGAGGCACCACTTCCTAGATTTGTTTCTGCATTGATCTTGTGGAGTCCAGGGTAGCCTTGAACTCAAAAAATACATCTGCCTTTTTGGCAAATTCTGGGATTAGAGGTGTATACCACCACTGCCTGATCTCTAATGGCTTGTCTTTGCCCTTCTGATCTTCAGACAAGCTTTATTTATTAAAACATAAATAAAATATCACTATACAACAGAAGCATACTCTTTACACTAGCATGTGCTGGCTATTTACATTATCTCATGTTTCTGTGACTTTTTATACTACAACTGAAAAATACACACATAAGTATGGTAACCTATTATGTGTCTTATTGAAACCTGAAGATAGAATATTGTTTATCTTCAATTAAGAAAGTGGGACATTGGGTATTTCCTCTTGTGTCCTTGAGGATAAACACAGTAGGAACACCATTGTACAAAGTCACACCTGGTCAAACAGCAATAACAGAAGCAATGTTCTGGGGAAATGTAATTAGAAGCAAAATGTCCCTGCCCAGAAAACTTCTCCAAAGGTGAAAGAGAAACAAAACAATTTTATTTATGAATGAACATGAATTTAGAGTGTGCTGTGAATCTCAGGTGATATACTAGAAACAAAGTAAGAAATAGACAAGTGGGATTTATTGCATAAATGTTTTAAAGATAAATTATGAGTCTTCAAGTAAACAGACTTGACAGAATCTTTCATGACATATATCATGCAGAACATGCCAGATTCACCTGGGACGTGGAGTGGCATCGATTTTTCACTAACAGCCTTTATCAAAATAAAAATAGCTTCACCAATCTTTAAGCAGGAGGTTGTAGTCCCCTTGCAGGAAAAAATTTGGGTAATAGGACCTGCCCATAGGCTATGTTTTCCTTAGTGATGACATTCCAAAGCTATAGCTCTTTTGTTCTTGAGAAGAGTACTTCTCCAACATGAAGTATGCTAGGAAGTTCATTTATCTTTAAATAGATTTCCATAGTGTCCTAGTCAAACAGACAGAGCTTATATTCTCTGAAACTAATGCTATAAGAAAGGAAGGAGTGAGAGAAAAAATCAGAAGAAGGGTTGTGATCATTTTCTGGCAATTCCCTGAGGGAATTTTATATAACTCACTGAGTACAATTAGAACATTTACATATATCTGTGAAAACCCACAAATTCCTAAATTTTGCACCCAGATGTCTGGGTCAGAATAGACTTAGTTAGATCAAATCACTGTTCTTAATTCTTAACATTTACTACTGACTTGAGCATGAGACTTATTAATTCTACCCTCTTTTTACTTTTAATTTTAGTGTTATGGTATTCATTTATTAATAACTTTGGTAAATTAAAGAGTGTTGTTAGGCTCTCTAAAAACCACTAGGTTTAGCCTTCTAATAGTTAATTCAGCTTCGAATTCATTAATCCATTCACAAATTGATGAAATGGGTACCCACATAATCCAATTTTACTACTTACACTTTAAAAGTACTTACTAATCTAAAAACTCATTCGTTAAAATTTCAAATTACTTATTGCCAAATAAATATGTTCTTTTACAAACAAATAAGTGCTTTATAAATAGTAATGCACACACACAAATGTATGTGCTCTTAAAAATAATGTAATACAGCCGGGCGGTGGTGGTGCACGCCTTTAATTGCAGCACTTGGGAGGCAGAGGCAGGCAGATCTCTGTGAGTTCGAGGCCAGCCTGGTCTACAAGAGCTAGTTCCAGGACAGAAACCAAAAGCTACGGAGAAACCCTGTCTCAAAAAATCAAAAAAAAATTAATGTAATACAAACATAGTTGCAAAATAAGCTATCAGTGTCAAGAAAAAAAATCCTCAAATTTCAATTGTATTTGGAGACTCCAGAACCCTCATTAGTGGGTCTAGAGCTCGCAAGCATTCGAATTAATAGCATATAGACATGCTCTTAGCTTTCGTTAAAAAGATTCAAAGCAAAGCTTGTGAAAGAAAATGTTTCCTAGCCAACATCAGAAGGGCTGACTGACATCACAGAAAAAGAAAGTGTTCAGAAGTACCTACATTAACATATGTATCATTTAAAAAATAAAGTGTTATAAAGTCCCCAAAGTCAAATTTTCCATTGTTGGGGGAAAAAATCTTGCAGTTTTAATATGAAGTATCAAACCAAAAGGCTCACATTGAAAATTTGGTACCTAGCTACACTGCTGGAGGCACGACTGAGGGGGGAATGGATTATATTGGCACCTGTTTTATCAATGGTCTAGTCAGTAAATGAAATTATAGCTGAATGGGCTATTAGAAAGTTAGGCCTCGTTATAGGATGTATGTTATTAGTATCGTGAATTATTTTCTACAAGTATGTCACTAAAAAGTGAATGAGGCTTGTGCAGTTCTGGACATTCTGACTTATGATGCACTTAAGTAATGCTTGTAAAAATTTGAAGCAAATATTTAAGAGTAAGACATGTTCAGGAGGAAGATACATTCAGACTTAAAATTTTTCTCAGTGACTACCAATTAAAAGCATTTGCCATTTATTTTGCCTCAGTTATTATCTTAGTTACTTTTCTATTGCCATGACAAAATACTATGATTAAAGTAGCTTATCAAAAAAGCATTTAATTTGGTGCTCCTGGTTCCAAAGGGTTATTCCATAACCATCACTGTGGGGAGCAGGGCAGTAGGCAGACAGGCATGGCACTGGAGCAATAGCTGAGAGCTTATATGTGGATACGACAACCATCAGGCAGAAAGAGAAAGAGGGAGGAAGGGAGAGAGAGAAGAAGGAGGAGGAAGAGGAAAAGGGGAGAGAGAGAGAGAGAGGGGAGAAAGAGAGAGAGAGAGAGAGAGAGAGAGAGAGAGAGAGAGAGAGAGAAAGAGAGAGAGAGAGAGAGAGCTAACTGATGTGGGTTTCCCTTCTGTATGCTGTGAGTACCATTGGTGAATAAAGAAACTGTCTTGACCTGTTGATAGGGCAGAACTTAGGTAGGCAGGGAAAACGGAATGGAATGCTGGGAGAAGGAAGGTAGAGTCAGAGAGGCACCACGGAGCCCCTCTGGAGACAGACACCAGAACTTTAGCTGGTAAGCCACAGCCAAGTGGCGATATACAGATTACTAGAAATGGGTTAAATTCATATGTGAGAGTTAGCCAATAAGAAGCTAGATCTAATGGGCCAAGCAGTGATTTAATTAATACAACTTCTGTGTGATTATTTCGTGGCTGGGTGGCTGGGACCAACGAACAGCTCTCACCCTCCAACAGCTAACTGGTAATGGTATGGGCTTTTGAAACCTCAAAGTCTACTCTTAGTGACATACCTTCTCCAACAAGGCCCACCTTTCAATCCTTCTCAAACTGTCCCACCAACCGGGTACCAAGTATTCAAACATATGATCCTATACAGGATATTCTCATTTAAACCACAAACGCTACTGATTTAAATACCGTTGCCACATTTCAGTCACTGTAGATTAAAGGATGATGTCATGGTTCCTTAATTCTTAGAAAGCCACTTATCCCCTGGGATTTCATGTGAGACAGAAAAACATTTATGAAATAAGGATTATAAAACTAATTTATGCTGACAGGTGGTCTCTGGAAACCTGGAGTGATGTTAGAATACCAGTATCTACTTGATGTATATTTCATTTACCAATTTTGGTTTACGATGTCGTAGTGGTCTAGAATATTCTTACACATACAAATTACTTTTAACCTTCCCTAGAAGGATGACTAGTTATAGGAGCAAGTAGCATCTATGATACAGAAGTACGTCAATGTGACATTTCAACATGACTAAAAATGGCTTATTTAGTTAATCCTAATTTGCATTGTGTGTATAAAATCTAACTATGAGTGTATAATTTGTGCTATTAACATTGTATAGTGTTGAAAATACTTAAAATTCCACTATATGTTTTATTTAAATATCAAAGGCATGCTTGGCATTGATTCTTTGATCATTTCATCACTTAACCAAAGAGATTAAATATTCTATATGAACTCTTCAAGTGAAACAAAGCAGAAGACAGGTCTAAGCTCCACATCTATCTTCAATGACTGTGCTTTTAGCTTGATGCTAATTAATTTCATATTAGAGATATTTTTCTGTCTAATGCTGAGTTGAAATGTAGAATGACTTGATATTTCAAGATCTGTGAGCTCATACATATCTGCTTCACGTAAACTTACTGCATGTATATTTCTTGTGCCCTAAGATTAAGGTCTAACATTTGTGTTTCTTCTTTTAATGACCAAGAAAAGAATGAATACTTGATACTGTATGTGTGTCCTTCTTCACCTTCTCTGGTTCAGTTAGATTCTTTGGTTGTTGGTTTCTTTTTTTTTTTAACTTTTTATTGATTCTTTGTGGATTTCATATCATGCATCCTGATCCCATTCATCTTGCTGTCCTTCTCTTTCTGCCCTCTGCCCTTGCAAGCTGTCCCACAAGAAAAAACTTAGAAGAAAAACCAAAACCAAACCCAACCAAACAAAAAGTCCACATTGGTCTCATGCAGCTCAGGCCGGCCTTAAGCTTGCTATGTATCCCAGGCTGCATTGAACTTTTGATAATCCTGCTTCCAACTCCAAAGTACTAGGATCAAAGTATTGGCCCAATGCACTTAGCTTATTATTTAGATTCTACATTATTTGGTGCCTTCACCACCAACCTACTTGAATCTCTAACGAAGACAAACAGCGGGCAGTGCCAACAGCTCTGCTTGTCTAGCCCTGCTGGACAGAACAAGTGGTGTTTCTATCATGAGTCTTCTCTAAAGGTTTATAACTCAGTCATAAATACTTGGTTTGGCAGAAACTTACCCTGGAGGGCCACAGGCCTAGAGAAAATTATTCATTTATAAATTTTACTGACTTGCTTGAAATTGTTTTAACTGTGTTTATCCTTTGTGAAAGGAGGAAAAATAATGGCTTCATAGTTCAAGAGAGTTTTGTCCTCCTATGAATCAATACAGCATTGGAATACATGAAAAAAGCTATTAGAAAGGGACCACTGGGAACAGATAATAATTCTTTCTTTAGGAGAAGGACTTGAGGGCTGACATTATTCAACCACAGATCTATTAGCAGAACTTAAGGGGGAAAGTGAGTGTTATGAAGTATTGATTAACTCTCCAAAGCATCCTGAATGCTTTCTGTTTTTCAATCCACACAGGTCTTATGGAGGTCCATCCCTGCTCTACTCTGGCCATTCCCATAGCAGGTACATAACGAAGGCAGGGAAGGGAGGTAGGACAGCGATGGTGTCAGGCTGTGCTGGGCCAAGTGGGGCTGAAGCTGTGCTTCTCTATACATTCATTTCTGGAGGGGAAATGCTTGTTTGGTGCCTGATTGCGGCGAACTCCTCGACCAGTGAGAAAGAACGACCACCACACGAGGATTCTTCTCAGATCACGCTTTACTGGAGTGCACTTGGTTGAGTGATAACATGAAGCGAAGGGGGGCAGGAAACGAGAGAGCAGAAGAGAGAGAGAGAGAGAGAGAGAGAGAGAGAGAGAGACGAGAGGGACGAGAGATGCGAGAGAGATGAGAGACGCGAGAGAGACGAGAGACACGAGAGGGGCAGGGCACAATGGCGGCTGCTTATATAGGGAATTGGCACACGGGTCACCCTGTGATTGGCTGCTACCATCAGCTGACACCAGATTGCATCGAGATAGGCCCAGGGACCCTTATCCACAGCGCATGCGGGAAGCAGGGGCCATGCAGCTCTCAAAGGCATAGCCAAATATGGGGTTGTTTATAACCAACAAGACAGGATGTGGCACCATCTTGTAATGGCGATCCTGTCTGGCTCACTACACCTGATTTTAGAACATGGAGGGAGTTTCAAAGTAATAAAAGTTCAACTAGTGAAATATAAAGTAAGTGTTTATCTGTCACCCTCTGTGGTCCCATTACCCAGCACATTGAGAGACTGTAAGCGTTTAGACACTGAACAGAAGGACCTGACACTAATGGTCAGATTTACTGAGAAAGACTGGTCATGGGAAACCTGCTTCAAGCTGAAGCATTTGAAACTAGGATTTATAGCTGAGAACTCTGATGAAAATAGTCTAAAGTCATATAATCGAACACAGCAAAAACATGATCTTAACTCTTAATGATTCTGAATCTCCTTTAAAAAGGAGTTCCCCAAATTTTGTCTTTTAAATGTAATGACTAAAATCTAATAATCATTCTGTTTTAATAATGTAGACTTATACATTCATGGATCTTCTGATTCAAAAACAACATATCATTTAGAAAATTTGGACAAAAATAACAAAAAAATCAAGAAGAAAATATACTTTAAATCTGTATATGTGTATACTTATGTGTGCATGCATGTTTATGTCTGTTCAAGTGTACCTGTGTACATGGGTATGTGAAGACCAGAGGGCAGCATTAAGTGCTGTCCCTAGGAATTCTTCATCTTGCTTTTGGTAACTGGGCCTCACACTGACCTGCCCACTCAGTCCCAGGATCTGTTTACTTCTCTACTGGATATAGAGTGTGACACCACCACAGACTTTAGATGGGGCCAGAAGTCAGGTCTTTGTGATAGTAAGGCAAATACTTTGCAAACTGATCCATCTTCTAGCTATTAAAAATTTAAATATATATATTCCCAAAGCTTAAATATTTTCAAGGTGTCCAATATAAAGATTTGGTATATGTAAATATAGAGCCTGGATTACCATCACCAAATTAATTAGCACACCCCCAACTTACCTGTATTATAATCTATAGCCCTTGAGCTTTTTCTTCATACAACAAAAGCTTGTACCCTTGAGCATAATCCCATTTTCAGTACTTCCTGCTCTGTGCCAGAAATCAAAGATTTCAGCATTTTTAGATTTCATATACACTTGGACTCTTAGTATTTGTCTCTATGTGTCTGCCTTATTTCACAACACTCAACATATAGAAACAACCAACATGTCTATCACTGGTGAAATAAATAAAAAACATGGTATATAGGGACAGAGCAATGTAGCTTTCAGCAGTACAGAGAAAAGATGATGTCATCTGTGACACTGAGAAGAACCTTGTGCTATTCTGTTAAATGACATAAGCCAGACTTAGAAGGAGAACCACTGTATAGTTGCTCTCACTTAGTCATAACACGGATTAAACACGTTTAAAACTTGAAAACATCTATCATTTGTCTTAGTTTCTTTTGAATAAAGTTGGTCTAGACTCAAGGTTTTTATCATAAGAAAAGGATTCAGTGAAACTGTGGCTTAGGAAGTATGGGATGTTCTGAAGAAATATGAGGTAGAATGAGTTGAAGAGATATTCTTCTTACGTTGTCATTGATTTCCAGATTGCAGTGGCAAATGTGCTGTCTAGTAGACAGCAATAAAGACGATAGGTAAACCCCATTTCAGGTTCACCCTTGCCAACAACTAATAGTGATGGGGCTCATCTCACAAGATGCTCTGAGAGTGAAAATGGATGAGGGTGGCAGTGGTCACAGAGAAACGTGGAGTAGTGTATCACCTCAATCTAGTACCTTAGAGGTGGGATTTCTCAAGCAGTAACTCATCATTCTTTCAAATATTGATTTATCACCTTGTTTGAGAGATGCAAGAATTCTGAGCACAGAAAGATGATGCTAGCGGCCAGTCAGCTATAACACTGATCAGTCAAGGGAACAATTTAGAGTTCCAGACAACACCAAGTCAGAGTAACATGTTTAACTTCAATATCACTTTTAAAATGTATTCAAATGTAGTATAAAGTATATTTTAAAAAATTCTGGTAAACATTTCAGTTATATACTGTAGAAGGAACAGCGGGCAGGCCTGAAATTAACTCCTTCATCATTATACGTCTACCAAGAGTATATGTCAACATAAGATGCAGTTCTATTAGCATATTACTCCAGCATTGCATTTTTTTCTCTGCAAGGGCTTTTTTGTATATGATAATGAAAGAGCTTATGTGTTCAATGGGTGCCATTATCACTATTGTTCTTTCTTAAGATCTATTTTTGTTACTTTATGTATATATGCATATCTGTGTAATGTATGTCAATGTGAGCATAAGTCCTTTTGGAAGCCAAAAGTGTCAGATTCTCAGGTGCGCAATTACAGGCAATTGTGAGCCACTGTGTAGATGCGGGGAACCAAGCACAGGTCCTCTGAAAGAGAAGTAACCAGTGAACCATCTTTTCAGCTCCATATTCTTCTTGTTGTTGAACCCGGTTTAGTAAAGAAAGTAATAAAAACCTGTGATAGTCATAAGAATTAAGGAGGATCTTAAGGAAAAATGCCTTTCTCCCCTTACCCTGTCCTATTGTTATTAAATTCTTTGAGTTTGATTTTATCCTGTCATGATTATTGGATCTTTTCTTCATTTTCCCTCCTTTTTTTGGTGGCCTTAATTAAATTACTAATTCATGCCTTATTTTTTTCTAGATGGAGCCAATAAACATTTTATACTTCCCATTGCTGGAGGATCAGTTTCACTGTTGCTGGTTATCCTAATTATAATCACAATTATTTTTTATAGCAGGTGAGTAAAACACATTAGCCTGAGTCCTATTTGCCTAGGATAATTCTGATATTTATGGTTCTCTATGAATGGTTCAACAACTTATCAAGCTGATTCAGGATATGTGTGTGTGTGTGTGTGTGTGTGTGTGTGTGTGTGTAAATTTCTGTTCTTAAACAAGTAATAAGATGTAGGGGCAGTAATATTATAGACAAAAACTGTGATCATTCACTTAATAATTAGTAGAGTTTGTTGTGTGCCCTCTTATTCTAGCAAAATCCTTTTTTTCTACTTCCATCTTCCCTTCCTCCTCCTCCATGGGAATAGCCGTCAGTTGACAAGATTTTATGTGAGGGGACTCAAGAGGACAACAGAGAGAGAGGAAGAAACAGGGAGAAGAGTGGTAACGTTTTATTCATTCATCAACTTTTTTTTTTTACTGCAATGTGGCAAAGAAGAAGTAAGGAAGCTTATATATTAGCAGAATGAAAAATGGTTTGGTAGTTTCCGAACCAAGCCATGTAGGGATGCTAAATGAAGTGACTTAGCTAGGAGCTGGAAGGGTGGCCTTAGAGAGATGTTTAAGTTTCAATGAAGCTTCTTACTTTTTCACTGTATTTTGACATATAGGAAAGTTCTAAAATTTTCTTAGTTGGCCCTTCCCTTCCCTCCTAGCTCTCCCATGAGCACTACTGATTTGCCTCGTATTTTTCATACTTAACTTTAACTATCTTGAATAACCCACACCATGTTCCAGCTGGAGTGTTCTCTGCCTAAGGGAGGAAGGGCCCCTATCTGAACATGGGTATTTTGCATGTCTGGAAAAGCACAACCACTTAACATGGTTGTTTTGATAAATGAATAAACAAAATTTCATTCTTTTCTTGCTGATAAAGCGTGCATGCGTGCACACACACATTAATTTGGTTCTCCAGTAGGTTTATATGTCCTGTCTCCAAATATGAACTCTGACCTCTACCTCTTTTACATTCACCTGATTTTAATAACTCTTTCACCCTCCCACTTTGCTCTCTGACAACTTTCTCCTTCTAACCTATTGATTTTGCCTACTCCTTTGGAAAATAGGATTGGTGATGTCATTCCTAATTGATGGACGCTTGTATTATCTTCTCCTAGACACCAGAATAATCTTAGAACTCATTAACCAAGTCATTCAAGGTGCCTTGCTTCTTGACATCAGCATCTTTATTTATATTTTCCACATTACTACTCCCCCAGTGTGCTGATTAATTTTGTTAAAGTTGGAACAATTGTATATACTTTTAACATGTCCAACTCATTGTTCAGAGGAGAAGAATTTTGCTACAAAAATATAATTTCTCTCCTTTGGTCTCAATCTTGTGCTTCATTCAGCATGCAAGATACTTGTCCTCTTTCCCCATGCTAGAGATCTGTCCTCTTTTGATGTTCCTTTAAATAGATATGATGTCACGATCTGGAATCATCTTGTCCTCCTAATCTGCTGTTCCTTGAATCTTTCTTTGTATTTTATTTTTTGTGTGATTTCCATTTTTTTTCTCCACATCTATGTATGATAATCATAATTTGGGAATTTTGTGAGTTTTCATTTCTAGCTTTCAAATGTATTTAGCGCTAATATGTCTAAACAGTGCATATTCAATAGGTGTTTGTACAAGTACTTTGAACACAGGGAAGTTTTTCTTTACCCCCATCATGGGTGAACTTACGTTTTTTATGACCAAGTTGAAGTAAAGACCCCCCCCCAAGCATACTGCTCCACTTTAGTTTATAAAAACTTGCAAAGGGCAGAGACCACAGAAGGAGCAAGTAGGGACAAGCAGCACAGCTGAAACAATGAGTGGGGGGGAGGGGGGCTCTGGAGGGTCACAGGTGTTGGACATGATAATGTACTACGTTTACCTGAACAACTAAATTGAACCAAAGAGTATATAACCTTCCCTGGTTAAATGTTATAAAAAGATTAGTAGGCTTGACTGAATAATAGTAGGTGAAAAACACAAAAGAAAGGGCACTGTTCGTCCTACCTTGTCACACGTCTGTCTTGGTTGTTATTTCAAATGGAAATGCTTTGAAAACTGACCCAAGGGTTATAGCAATGACCCAGAGTCCCACGTCTTGCTGTTTAGAATAATTCTGCAGCTTCCGATGTGCTGAGTTGGACAGGAGCCAAAGCAAATCCTGACTTTACTCTTGACACCTAGTCACCTGTGATTCTGATGTCTTTGGAAGCAAGTCTTCTGCTTCACAATAATAATAGTGAATGAACATGACCAGGGGAAAGACTGAGTCAGAATGAAAGGAGCCAAAGTTTATTCTTGAAATGGACAGCTGTCTTTGTAAGATGATATATAACATTTAGTGAAAATGATGTTCCTTATTTGTACATTTGATAAAAATGTGCAGATTATGTAATGTGTTGATATACTGGAAACTCATTTTTTTCAACATTGAAAAAAAGTCACATACTGAGAAGTACCTTACAATTAGACAAACCAGGGCAACTCTTCAACACAAAAGAGTCTTTGGTATATGTACTAACTATATTATAAAGGTAGGAGGACTGATTATAGAGATATTTATCTTTTGTGTAGTAAATAGCACAACACAAGTTACATAAAGAAAGCTTTGATATCTAAGCCAAATTCTTTTTTATTCACCACATGTTCTTGTCTTATTTAAATATTGGTAAACATACCCACAGACAGGCATATGCACTCAGAGACACACATGTGCATACACACACACACACGGAGACACTCAGACACACACCTACATACACACCATCATTCTTATGAATGACAATTTAACTGGCCAGAGACATAGAACCATCCAATAACAATCATAGCACATATTTTCTTAAAATATAAATATAATATAAATTGACTTACATAAGCTTAGGAAAATGTTAATTAAACTTCATAATTTACACATAGAAGGAGTAAATAAATTGAGGGATAATTCCTTAAATAATAAAAGCCAAATAAACGCATATAAAGAAGTAAGATTGTACTGAGATCATAGGGCTACTTCCAAGGAATTCCAAGTATCCACTGTAGGCAATAGCTATTACTGAGCAGCTTTTAGAAGGAATATCTTGCTTTCAAATTTTCTACAGTGGAGTTGAAATTGTATTTTTAAACAAAACAATAAAAAGCAAATTTTTTCACTTCTTGCGTTGAATCTGTTTTTGCTTTAGTTCAGTTAGAATCTTATCTGGAGAGAGATGACAAAGAGGGAGCCATGATACCCCATCACAGCTCTTTCAATAATCTTGGCTGTGGTTATTTCTACACATTCATTTGGCATATCTTTTTCTTTGTTCCTCTTATATTTATTCTTTTGAAATTTTGCACAGAACTTTGGCTTTCCTAGGTGAGTGTGTTGCACACTGTGTCTCTGGATGGTCTGTTTGTCCAGGTGACTCAGCGTGGGGGAGCCTTAGAATCAGGTGGAGGACTGTGGCTTTAACTTTAGCACCACTACTAACCAACCATGAGAAGATAGGCAAGATGCTATTTCCCCTTCAAGCACTTTCCTATTCTCTTAGAGCTTTGATAAACTCTAAATAAAATAATGCACCAGGAAGTTTATAAGACCTATGAGATTTTAAGAAACTTAAGTCAATAATTATTGTCATCCAATAATGACAGTGTTGACATTTTAAGGAAGATTTAATTGTAGAAAACCTCTAAGTCCAAAAGCTGTACCGTTTGAATACTAAACCACTATATAGTATTTTGTAAAACCATTGATTAGTTATTGTTTTTTCCATCTATAAGCACATTGGAAAAGGTAAGTATGTTATTCTTTTTATTGCTGTGACAAACGCCTGGAAAAGCAGCCCTAAGGAAGAATAAATTTATTTTGACTCACAGTTTCAAAATCATGGAAGGAAGAGTTTTTGAGTCACCCGGTCATGTTGTATCCAGTCAGGAAGCAGAGGAAAGTGATTCTCGGTGTATTTTCCTTCTTGTTATCGAGGCTTTGGGGCCACCAAAGGATGGTGATACAACATGAGTTTTCATTCTTCAGATAAAATTTCTAAAAAATCACACCAAAAATATATTTCCATGATGACTTTTAATCTAGCCAAGCTGACACTTGAACCATCAGAGTAGAGAGCGTAGATACAGAGCAACTGTTTATAGCCACAACTATGTTTTCACAGGAACACAGTGGCTGGGGACACAGCAAGGAATTGAGCAGTAGGGATAACTAGGGCTTGAGTACAGTGTCTTAATATTCTTTGCTGAATTTGTGTTCTAGAAGGAGAAGGAGACAGGTGAGAACACCACTTAAAGAGCCCAGCGACAAACAGAGTAAGGTAAGTTGATTGTCATTGCTCCTATTTGTTGAAAAGTCTCCCGTAAGAGCTTTCTTTTTTTATTTTCACTTGTCAATCTTATTGCTTATTTCCCTTTCAATGATCTTGAAATGACATTGCTTGCAATTCAAGTATCAACTAGCTGAGGAAATAGTTATTCTCTTATTGTTAACAACTCTGAAGCCAGGATTTTAGAAATATCTTAGTGTTAAAAAATACGACACGCACATAGTTCTAGCTCATGTAGAGCTGAGGAAGGAGGATTGTGAGGAAAATAATAGAGATTATACTGATATATAATTAGTGACCACTACACATCACCAAAATCTGCTTTCCATTACATATTGAACAAAAATGGTAGTTTAAAACAACAGACATCTATTCTTTCATGATTTTGAAGCAAAAAAAAAAAAAATCACCAGAAGGATGGCTATTTCTGAGGTAAAACTGGTCTTTTCTATCAGCTTCTGGTAGCTTCCTGCAGTTCTCCACAGCCATTGACTTTTAGATACACCTTTAAATCTTTCCTTGTGCTCACATAATGCCTTTTTTTGTGTTTGTCTGGATGTTCTTGGCTCTAATAAAGGTTCTGGTCATATTGGACCAAAGGCTTACTTCATGTTCCTTACTTCAGTATAACACATTAACTTTATCTGCATAAATTTTGAGTGTGTGCATGTGTATATGAAGGCAAGCTTTTTTTCCAATATGTGTGTGTGTGTGTGTGTGTGTGTGTGTGTGTGTGTGTGTGTGGTTTATGATGTCTTCTATTTTCTTTTATATATCTCCATATTATTTTTTGAGACAAAGTCTCATTGACGGAGAGCCTGCTACTTTTGCTAGATTGGCTGGCCATTGACTGAGATTTGTCATAAACTCCTAGTACTTGGGTTATAGGGATCAGGTGCTGGGAATCTGAATTCATATGCTAATGTTCTCCCACTAAGTAGTTAGCTTCTAAGCCATTCTCCCACCTTCTTAGTGTTAACTTGTCTGCAAAGATCTTTTAAAACATGTTAAATAATGAAGCTTCTAAAATGACATTTTAGAAAATAAACTTATTTAATTTACATCACGACTGCAGTTAGTTTCCCCTTCTTCTTCTCTTCCCAGTCATTTCCCCCCACTCCTCCCTCTGTTCCCAATACTCAATCCACTTCTCCTCAATTTCAGTTTAGTGAAGGGCAGGTCTTCCATGAATATCAACAAAATATGGTGTATCAAGTTACATTAAGATTAAACACCTCCCATCTATTAAGGCTGGGTAAGATGATCCAGATAGAATCAACTAACCTGGGCTCATAGGGGCTCGTGGAGACTGAATTAACAACCAGGGAGTCTGTGTGAGACTGGCCAAGGTGTTCTGCATATATGTTATAGTTGTGTAGCTTGGTCTTCTTGTGGGACTCCTAATAGTGGGAACAGGGGCTATCTCTTGTAGAGACATTTTTAAAGAGGCATCTAGTCAACTCAATACAGAACATAACATTTAACGTCATAAGGTTATTATGAGGGTTAAATTAAATTAAACTACATAAATGACTCCGAAGCATAGCACACACAAAGAAAGCTATAATGCATGACTTTCATTGATAATATTATCTTTGAATTAATTTTTAATTATAAATGCTCAAATAGGTTATAAAATTACTAAATTGTCAAGTGTGTTGCAGGATTGTGACAAATTATAATTTTTTTCTTACTTACTCTTTATGCTTCTGCCCCCTACTGTTTAATTGAAAGAATGGAAACTTTTTTAAGTGTTTGCAGATAAAAGGGGTGCTTTTTTATGCTCATTGTCTTTAATTTTAATTCAAATATCTCTCTTTTAGTAGTAAACTATTATATTTTTAAGTTTAACTATAAAACATTGCTGGAGATTGAATGCTCATATGACCCCCTAAATTCACATATTGAAATCGTCAACCCTCCAATGTGATAATATTTGCAGGTGGGGCCTTGCAGAGGTGATTGGGTTATAAGTGTGGAACCTTCGTTAATGGCATTAGTGTTTCTATAAGAAGAAATGGAAAGAGTTTAGAAGGCCAGATATCTTTGTTTGCTTGTTTTTATTCAAGAAAAATTTTGCACAGGAAGAAGGAAGAAGATGATCTGCAACTCAAGAATCAAACCCTCAGTTGATATTTGACATTGGATTTTATATACTTTAAAATTGTGAGAAGTAAATGTTTGCTGTTTAATTAAGCCACTTAGTCTATGCCATTTTGTTATAGCTGCCTGAACTAATACATTTTCTCAAGTGCTATCCAAAATGACATCAATTTTTCTTCCCTTTAATTATTTGCAGTCAAGTTCTACATGGCTAAAAGGATAAGCACTAAAAAGCCTCTGGCAATCTGATATTTGTGCTGCAGACTTCTTAATAACCTATCAACTTAACTTTCCTCTTTTATGAAGTATTGGTCTTCGGAATTTTTTCCTCCGATTGACTCATGATGTACTTCTTGGAATCAAGTTCAAAACTAAGATATCTTGTCTTAGTTCATCTGCTAGCAGGGTCTTATAGATTGCTTTTATTGGATGCTGAAATTCAGTGAGCCACTCAATGTTTTGCTATTTATTTTGTAGGTAGCTACCAACTGCAGAAGTCCCACGTCTCCCGTCCACTCTACAGATGATGAGAAAGAGGACATTTATGTTAACTATCCAACCTTCTCTCGAAGACCAAAACCAAGATTCTAAACTGTTCTTCTGGCCTGAACACATTAATGATGACTTCTATGGCATAGGTTTTTAGTCTTTTTTTTCCAACACCAATATCTACTTTGATAAAAAAAATGATTGAATCTATGTCATTTACTATAAAGAAACTTTAGCACCTATGAACATTTTTGATAGAGATGCATTAGAAAATCCAGATCTAATTAGCTTATATGTACAAGAAAACTTGTCCCATATGCAACACAACAGTCTAGAGAAGATGAATGCTACAAGGTGTTCTTGCTGTGTTTGAAATTAACGGTGGGGAGAAGCTTCTCTCCGAATCCTTCCTACAGTGTTAGTTTCATTTATGGACTACTGGTCCAGTTCTCACGCTGCTTCCCTCGGATGCTCCCATGATGGTTGTCAGTGACACTTGAAAGGAGTTTTTCAGGTCAAATATAAGAAACAAAGTTGATTATTCACTTATTAGTAAGAAGAAAGTGATATCAGTTATGGGTTCTCTTATAAAACAAAGGCAGTGCTAAAGCCTTACTGGGAAATTCCAAGTATTGTAAAAAGAAGGAAGAAACGGACCTAAAAGTCATTTCTAACAAATACTGACTACACAGACGTTACTCATTAACCAGCTAACAGGTGAGTAGGCTGCAACATCAGCATTACTCAAAGGAGTACACGTAAAGCTGGCCAGGAATGAAATGGGTGTGAAATATGTCTCTTCCCTTTCTAGTTTCAAATAAATTCATCTCAAATTCTATAGACAATTCTTGCCCTCCGCCAGGGCTAGTCTTCTATAAAATGGGATGCTCTAATAAGAAATAATGCTTTTGATAACGGTTTTCTACTTTTGATAATTATTATAGTATGTAAATTTCTGAATTAAAAAACTTGTAAAAAATGAACACATGAAAAGAAATTGGTGACTGTAAGCAGTAGAATTCAGAAATGTAGGAACCCAAGACCAGTGAATTTGGAGAATGTGAGGGAAGAGGAAAAGGTGTCACAGAATAGTAATATGTGAAAGAAAACTTGTGCTTCAGAGATTGAACTAGCTCACTCCTACCAACATTGCTGTCTTTGAGAGAATGCACCTGGTTCTGTTACATATTTATGAAGCTAAATAAAACTATAGTTATCTCCAAATCATGGTGGTCATTATCAAATAAAATGGTGTTTAGTATTTAAAAGACCCATTTCTTATCTCTAAAGAAATTTAAAGGATCATAATCTTTAAATCTTCATTGTAGAAAGCTTCCTTTAAGTTTCTGGTTTGTATATTTTGTTACAAATTTAAGTGAAACAAATCTAAATGCTAATGCTGTTGCAATGGCTCTAAACTCTAATTCATAGTTTAAAGCTAATTAGTGGATATTTCATATTTTTGTCCTTAAATACCATACATGATTAATAGCCCAATTATTTTCAAACTACAGAAATTCAGAGGGAAATAAAAGAAAATGACCATTTCTTATTTGTGCCTATGTATTTACTCAAGAATGGTTAGCTCAGATTCTAACTGTTCATTTGAAGATTATCATGTCGCCCTTTGTGAACAGTTTCCATATGTCAGTGTACCAAAGTTGGAAGACAATGAACAGAAAACACTCAACATTTGAAACCACCAGAGATTATATGGCTGTACAGATTAGATTGATGGTGAAACAACTTAGTACTGTTCATAAAATAACTAGTTATTTTCTCTAAATGTTAAAAGCAATCAAAACACTGCTTTCTAGATTATTTGGGTGCTCGAGTTTGCAATGTCTAAGTAAGGGAGAGGCAATGCTTTTATAATTGCACTATAAGGAGATATAAATAGACACGTAGTGGTCAGTGATTTGTATGAGGAGTCACTTAAGTAGCAAGAGAGCCTCAAGAATATTGGGCATTTTCTCTGTTGTTATGGGAATTCACATGCTTCTCTGAAAAAAATTACTCCCTTAAAAATATTTAATATGCCCACCTTTCCTTTCTATATGTAGTTCCCTTGCGGAATTTTGTAGATGGAACTTTCTGTCCTGCCCAGTCCCACAACTTTTCAGTCCCAAAGAAACACACAGAGGCTTATATTAATTATAAACTGTTTGGCCTATTATCTCATGCTTTTATTAATTAGCCCTTACAACTTAAATTAACCCCTTTTTATTTTTTGAGACAGTATTTCTCTGAAGTATTGGAGCCTGTCCTGGAACTAGCTCTTGTAGACCAGGATGGTCTCAAATTCACAGAGAACCACCTGCCTCTGCCTCTCTAGTACTGAGATTAAAGGTGTGTGCCACCACTGCCTGGCTAACCCATAATTTTTGTCTATGTTTAGCTACATGGCTTGGTACCTTTTCTCAGTGAGGCATTCTCATCTTGCTTCTTCTGCATCTGGGTGGCAACTGTGTTTCTCTTTTCTTGTCCCAGAATTCTCCTAGTCTGGTTGCCCTACCTATACTTCCTGCCTGGCTACTAGCCAACCAGCATTTTAATAAACCAGTATGAGTGACAAATCTTTACAGTGTATAAGAGCATGATCCTACAGCGTATTTTTGTATTTATCAGGAATACTTCCTACAACCTCCAAACTCCCCATAGCTCTGTTATGTTGAAGAAATGATGCTCATTGTCTCTCTTTATCCAAGAGAGCACTTTAACTGCAATCTTTGTATTCTACACAATTCACCAGATTTCTAGATTGTGAGCCCTCCAAAACTCTTTGTGTATATTGTTCTGACTGGTAGAAGGGTGGTCAAAACTGAGTCAAGAAAAATAAAAAGATAAAGGTCACTGATGAAATACAATTTTGTTTTTGTTTATCTTTTTTTTATTTGGTGCTGCTTTGGAGGTCAGATGCTTTCTGGAGTTGTTTTATGTATATAATGCATACCAGTATATAATGCAACATTAAGAGAAATATGCATGTTTATATTAAATGCTGTTATTCTAATCTCTACATTAAAGTAAACAATGAAATGAACTTAATTTTGATTAGGGATAGAACACTTCCTTAGGCACTTACAATAACTATGTATTCAATATGTTGTATTAGACTGATGTTGAACTTTATTTAAATGCCTTCATGTTAATGTTGAGAAAATATATTATAAATCTCTTTCCTCTTTTATTCTTTCCCATTTTTCTATTATTAAGGATTGAACTTGGGGCTTTTAAATGTCAGACAAGTGCTCTATCACTGAGCTATAACTCCAGAATATAAATTAAAGTTTAAGTATTAAAACTTATTGTTAAGATATTATACATTAAATATCAACTTTAAAATATAAAGCAAAAAGCTAGGAGGTTTGGTTTTTATTTTAAACATGCAAGTTTTATTAGTTTGCTTACAGAACTCTATTAAATAAAAATAATATCCTTATTACAATAATTTTATAAATTAGGAAAGTCCACATTATAGTTAGAGATCGGTTTGCATAGTTTTTATTTTCTATGTTTAAAGCACTATCATTGTTTATGGTGCTGTTAGAAAATAACTTATTTGGGGCTATTAATAACTGTCTGATCTTGATTTGTTGCTTATTGTCCTTGCTATAATTATATGTTTTGTTACTATCATATTCAGAACATTTTCAGTTTTACTTTCCATTATCTAAGTCTATGAATTTTTAGCCACAAAACAATTCTTTCCCTTGATGAACTGTAATCAATTGTTCTGAATGAGTAAAATAGAGTTCTCAATGATCACTCATTTTCATTTGCTACTGATGAACTTTAAGAACAATGAACTGAAAGAAATAAACATGTAGAGAAAATGCAGAACAAATTTTAATCATGGAAACTGTAACTTTTATCTCAAAGCAATATTTTGTATATTCTACAAATATGTGTAATTCAAAGAGCAATGTAAGGATTTTCTTTCTTGTCTTTTCTTTTTCTTTCTTTTTGTTTTCTTTTAAGGGGCCAGAAATGTATTTTATACCAGGCGATGGTGGCACTTGCCTTTAATCCCAGCACTCAGGAGGCAAAGGCAGGTGGTTCTCTGTGAATTCAAGACCAGCCTGGTCCACAGAAAGAGTTCCAGGATAGCTAAGCCTACACCGAGAAACCCTGTCTTGAAACACCAAAAATAACAAGAAATGCATTTTATTCACTTAATACCCATCATTTGATTGGAAAAAAAAACTATTTGTGTGGGTATAGTCATCTTACAGGAATGGAAGGTATGGTTGTTAAAGGAATTTTACATCTGTTGACTACCATTCTCGGGCTGATTTCCAAAATATATACAGAACTCAAAACTCTAGATATCAAACCAAATAGTCCAATTAAAAAATGGGATGCATGTCTCAAGAAAGAATTCTCAACAGAAAATCTCAAAATGGCTAAGAAACACTTAAGGGTATGCACAATATCCTTAGTGATTGGGAAATGAAAATCAAAACAACTCTGAGATTCTATCTTACACTTGTCAGAATGATTAAGATCAAAAATAAGTATCAACTCATGCTGGAGAGGATGTGGAACAAGGGGAGCACTCTTGCATGCTGGTGAGAATGTAAACTTTTACAACCATTTTGGAAGTCAGTGTAGTGATTTCTGAGTGAACTGGGAATCAATCTACCACAAGACTCAGGTATATCACTCTTGGGCATATGCCCAAAGGATGCTCAATCATTCCTCAAGGACACTTGCTCATCTATGTTTATAACAGCTTTATTTGTAGTAGCCAGAACCTGGAAACAACCTAAATGTCCCTTAACTAAGAAATGGATAAAGAAAATGAGGTATACATTTATGCAACGGGGCATTACTTAGCTGCAAAAAACAAGGACACAAAGAAATTTGAAGGAAAATGGATGGAACTAGAATAAAATCATCTGAGTGAGGTAACCCAGACCCAGAAAGACAATCATAGTATTACTCACTTATAAGTGGATACTAGCTGTAAAATAATGGATAACTATGCAACAATTCACAGACCCAGAGAGACTAAGTAACAAGGAAAGTTCATGGATGAGATGCCCAGATTTCCTTGGGAAGGGAAAATAGAAGAGGTTTCATGAGCAGAAAGAGGTTGGGAAAGGATAGGAACATGATTGATCAGCTTGGGGAAGTGGGGAGAGACAGTACTGAAAGAGACTGCTGGAAAGGGGAGGGCTTTTAGGGGTCAGATAAAAACCTGACATAAGAGAATATCCTAGAAATCTACAAGGATGACCCCAGCTAAGACTCCTATCAATAGTAGATACACAGCCTAAACTGGCCATCTCCTGAGACCAGATTGGGGCCCAGCTCAATTATCATCAGAGAGGCTTCATTTAGCAACTGATAGAAACAGGTACAGACCCACAGCCAAATATTAGGAAGAGTTCAGGCAATCCTGCAGCAGAGGGGAAGAAAGGATTGTAGGAACCAGAGGGGTCAAGGACACCACAAGAGAACTCACAGAATCAACTAGCCTGAACTGACAGTTCACACCTGCATGGTCTCTGCCTTCTACAGCACACACAGCTGGTCTTCTGAATTTGGATAGGCTCCCCACGACCACCTCTGCTGTTCTTGGTGTTTGTCCCATGGAACTGTAATCTGCAAAACTCTGGGGTCTTCTGCAACTGGGTTGCACTTTCACCAATAGCCTCTCCTGTGCTATCTTTGTGGTGCAAAGTTTCAACTTTTCACCTTGACCCCTAAAATCCTGGGACTTCCACCGCTGCTCTGGGTGCACCTTCACCGATGGCCACTCACAGTTCAAAGCCTCATCTGCTCTCCATGATCCCTTCATGTGTTCAAAACCAGTACTATCTGGACTACTCTTATACTACCAAGGTTGGTAAAATATAAAATATTGGAAATGGGTTAATTTAAGACATAAGAGATAGCTAGCAATATGCTTAAGCCATTGGCTTAATCAGTGTTTTAAGTAATATAGTGTCTGTGTAATTATTTTGGGTCTGGGCTGTTGAGAACAAATGAACAGCCACTGCCAACACATGTATGCCTGTATGTGGTTATGAGCATATGAATGCTGATACCCATAGAGTCCAGAAGAGGGCATCAGATGCCCAAGAGTTGGATTTATAGGTGATTGTGCTGGGAACTGAACTCTGATCCTCTGCAAGAGCAGTATGTGTACTTTAATCATTGAACTATCTCCACTTTTGAAATTATAAGTTTCTTTTAACATGGTATCCACATATATCCCAGTAAAAAGTTGATTTTTGAAGTAAAAAGCTAATAAATGCCACAAATTACACTGCATATTATTTGATAGGAAGGAATTAGTATTATGAGGGATGATAAAGTTGATCAGGACTTCACAGCCATGTATTTAAAATATCAAACAGAATCCCTCATGTACTGTCAAGCCATATTTGTGAACAGAAATCTTGTGAAGAAGCTGATGATCCTCTTTCTTTTCTTTTCAAAATTTAGATGATCTTAATTGATTTTTTAGTTTTCTCAGAATTTACTCTTAAGATGAGGTAATATTTGACTTACTGCAGTCTTTATTCAAGATATCCCGAAGTTCCCATAGTAACAAGATCATGAATGACTCTAATCATCTTTTTGAGCAAGGCTGAGTGTACCAATATACTCCCTGCTATCATGCTTTCTTGTAAATGCTTTGAAAGTGGCTGTAGATGAGCTCATTTGTTCCACTTTTCATTTTAGCATTAAAGAGAAGCAAGTTTTAGTCTTTTTTATTCTCCTTACATTAAAAATGTAATGTAAATTACAAAATGGTTAAGTAGCTTCTAGAAACATGTGTTTATCTTTTAGGCTTTTTTTTTAAATAAAAGAATACACTGTTTTTTGTGTATGTAATTGTCAAATAACAAAACTAATAAGTAAACATAATTTTAGTGTGGCTAGTTCTTATAAAGTTGGGTAATTGACAAAATTATATATTTCTTTTATATGGTGTAATTTTAAAGCTATTTTTAAATTCTTTTATTAATTTTACAGACCTTCAAGATGGTGCCAAGAGAAATAGTACTATTATAATTGAGAATTTAGTTGACACAGATGAAAAAAAATTGTGTTCCAGACTCTGTCAACAAGATTAAGATGAGAACATTGATTTTTAGAAGTTTTCTGTAAGAATAATGTGAAATGTTGAACACTATTTTCTTTAGGTCATTGCAGTCTTTGTGGACTTAAAAGCCCTAGAAAGTTTCTCCTCTATTGTGTGTCCAGAGTCCCCTGGCTGACTACCCTGTCGGCCAATTTTATCTTTACTTGCCAGCTCTTGTTGACGGCAAAACCACCCATGCACATCGCTACCCAATGGCAAGGGCTTCATGGGGTTCTCTCCCAAGATTCCCTTCACATGTCTAATTAAATGCAAAACTAATACATTTACCAAAATGAAAAAAAATCAGCTGGTTTCCTATGAATTCCAATAATAACTGGTTAGAATCTGAAATTTAAAAATCAATGCTATTTACCATAGCACTCAGTCAAATTAAGAATTTACATCCAGACAAATACATGCACAATCTATATGATTGCATTCTTTTACCTTGGTCTTATTTATCAATAAAGATAATTTTTCATAAATTCTTTGACATTTTTCACATAGACAATCATGTCTCTGTGTGAATGTTTTAGTTTTTTCCCTTTTAAACCTTTACATGTTTTATTTTATTTTGTCTTAGTGAAGCAATTTTGAATTCTAGAAATTAAAAACTCTAAGATACTTCACTTCTGCCTTGTTCCTGATCTTAGAAAGTATGCGGTTATCACCTCCAAGCAAATACTAACTGCACGTGTTTGTAGATATTCTTTATCAGCTTGAAGACATTTTCTATTCTCATTCATTGCAATAATACATCTTCTACAATGAGTGAATGTTGGGTTTTGTCAAGTGTATTTCTGATTCAGGTGGTGCAGCCATGTGACATTTTTTATTTTGTTGGTGTGGATTATTATGTTTCTGACTATTTTAAATATTGAACCAGTTTATATACCTGGAATTAGTCACATTTCAGCATGATCTTAATTCTTTATATACACACACACACACACACACACACACACACACATATATTATTGTATTTAATTTGTAATATTTGTTACAAATATATATATATATACACACACACACACACACACACATATTATTGTATTTAATTTGTAATATTTGTTCATGTGATTTTTGTTTAAACCTACTGACCTCACTTAGTGTTACCTGTATGTTCATGGGTTGAGGACCACAAATGTTGCCAGACTTTCAGAGTCTTCTTCCCTGAAAGAACTGATCCTTTATCATTTTCTATCAA
Source organism: Microtus ochrogaster (assembly GCF_000317375.1). Lineage (NCBI taxonomy): Eukaryota > Metazoa > Chordata > Mammalia > Rodentia > Cricetidae > Microtus > Microtus ochrogaster. The sequence continues at coordinate 15,533,805 of NC_022020.1, read as the reverse complement.
CTACTAACTAGCTAAGGATGGGACTTCATAAGTCCATTCCCCACCCATGCTGGGATTTTGGTCAGTTTGATCCAAATAGGTCTTGTTCATATTATCACAGCTTCTATGAATTCATGTGTGCAATGGTTCTGTCATGCCTGGAAAATTCCCTTGTAAATGCTCACTTATACTGGCGTTCACAATTGCTTTATCCTCTCTTCCTTCATGGTTCTTGAGTCTTTGGGAGAAGAGGGTATCATATAGATATACCATTTAGGATTGAACACATCACAGTTTATTGTTCTCCAAAAACTAACCAGCTGTGAGTCTCTGTATTAATGTCCATCTCCTGCAGAAAGAAACTCCTTTAATGAGGTTTGATCACTATACTACATTATGGATAGAATGATAAAAACTTTGAGTGCAGTTTATTGTTATGTCCATGGAGCACAATGATAGCATCGTTTCCCTGTAGGACTTTTGACCTAGACAGTTATGGCTTTGTTCACCCAGTTAGTGGTACCAGACATGAGTTTCATCTTGTGAGAATGAATTAAGTCCAATCAGAAATTAGTTAGTTACTACCATAACTTACATGTCATTATTGCCCCCAGTGAACATATCTTACTGGGTGATTGTTGCTTGCAGGATTCATAGCTGGGTAATACTGTTGATTACTTTTTTCTGCCAGTTGCATGCACAGCATCTTCTAGCACTATGAAAGCAAAGCTAACCATCAGGGATGGTGCTTCTGGGTTGGTACCAACTTGGCTTCTTCATGTATTGTGTTTCAAATATGTGGTGTCTCAGCAAGTTCTGGAGAGTAACTAATAGCAGGGAAAAGAGCCTGTAATTTGTACACGAACGGTTGTCTATAGAAACCCAGTTCTTAACATCTGGAAAAGAGGTAACATATACCTGGCAATGGGCTTTTTATTTGTTATCCTCTGATGTCTGGGGATGCAGTGTCAGCCTCTAATAGGATAACCCCATTTAATTATTTTATGTGTATGTGTATGCATATGTATATATCTTAAGAAGCTTCTGTAGTAGGTTTCCACATGGCATTTTCAAGGGACATTAGTGTTGCTCCTCTCTATACCTTTTCCTCTAGGCTCTCTTCCCAGTCACTCTCCTCATTTAACCCTTCCAGGTCCGTTATTCCCCTTACCCTTATCATTCTACCTGAGTCTATCATCCTTCTCTAGTGCTGGTGACACTTAATAGTTTCCTCCTTCTAAAATTACTCCAATTTCAATACATATATCTAAAGATTCATAGCTACCATCCACATATAAGACAGAACACATGAGGTTTGTCTTTCTGGTCTGAGTTTCTTAATTCAGCATAATTATTTCCAGCTCTATCTATCTTTAAATTGCAAAATCTAATTTTTTTTTGGAGTTGAGTAGCATTTCATTGTATATATGTGAAATTTCACAATCTATTCTGACATCGAGGCTCTTTCCATTTCCTGGCATTGTGAACTAAGCATATGCAACAAGGATGAGTCAGAATCTCAGCAGAAATAAATAGAGTCCTTTGCAATAAACCTTGGAGTGCTTCAGATGAATCCTGTGGTAGATATATATTTAGATTTTTGAGGAATGCTCACACTGATTTACACCATGGCTATATTAGAATATATGTCCACCAACAATGGATAAGTTTTCTCCTTTCAGCACATTCATGGCAACATTTGTTAGCACTTATGTTGTAGTTTTAGTTTTTATATCTTAGCTATTCTAACTTGTAAATGATGAAATCTCTACTTAGTTTTAATTTACATTTTCCCTGAAGGCTAGGGATTTTGAGTACTTAAAAAAAAAACAACTACTTTAAAGCTATTTGTATTTCTTCTCTTGCAAACTCTCACTTTAGTTTCGTGCTTCAAGTTTTAGTTAAGTTGATTCTTTATTTTTTAAATTTTTTTTATTGCTTCTTTGTGGATTTCACATCATGCACCCCAGTTGTACTCATCTCCTTGTCCCTTTGTATGTGTCCTTCACACTTGCAATCTCACACACCCCTGCAAACTAAAATACAATTTAAAAAATACAAAACCAGTGAATCAAAACAGCAGCGACAACAACAAAAATCTTGTCGAGGAAATTGTAGTGTGTCACAGTGAGTCACACAGGACACCATTTAGTAATATTTGCTTGCAAATGCTCAGTTCAATGAGTCATTGGTCGAGATAGAGGTCTCTGGCTTCTGCTGTACTATCAATTCTGGATCCTTAGTAGGACCCTCTTTTATATCCTGTTGTTGCCCTGTGTCATGGAGAAACTGAAGCTTTGGATCTGCAGGTCCAGCATCTTCATTTACCCCAGCAGTTCATAGATGGGGTGGATGTTGTGGTGGGCCAGCTCATAGCCGTGGAACTGGAACTGGGTGGTAACTGAGTTGGTCAACTTGCCAATTCTCTTACTTCCTCACTACCAGGGTAATCTCTCCAGCACTGCCTAGGCTAGCTTACCCAATGCTGCAGGCAGCAAGGGGCAGGGCCATTTCTCCTGCTTCATGCCCTCTGGTAGACTCATCCTGTACCCACACCACCAGGGCCAATTCTACTGTGCTGCCCAGGCAAGGTGTGGGGCCTGGTCTTCCAGGTGCTGAATCTGGTGAGGGGCAGGACAAGCTCTCTAGCTCTCATCCCTCTGCTGCCAGCTTGACTGCCTGCCATGGGTGACAAGGGGTGAAAGCATGGGAGTGTATCTCTCCCTTACCCACACCCCTGCACCATAGATGAGGAGCAGGATTAACTCTCCTGCTCTCACACCTTCAGGGCTAGCTCATTTATACCCCTGCCACCAGGGCCAGCCTGCTGTGGTGCATGGGCAAGGTGCTGTTTTCTCTACTGATGCAGTCAGTGAGGGGCGTGGCCAACTCTGTGCAGCCTTTGGATAGCAATACAATCCTAGGCGGCAGCTCAGGCTACGAACATCCACATGGCATTTGGTGGTTATATGGGCCACGGACATTGACACAGACATGATCTGGGACTTCACCATGGCTTTAGATGGCTTTGCAGGCTACTCATATCAGGCTGTTCCTCTCTGCCTACATGTCTCCAGATCCACCTCTCTTCATAGAGCTCAAACTGTTCTGCTTCTATTTCTTTCCTATCTCTCTACTCTATACTTGTACTTTGTAGTGTCCCATGCTTCACATAGGCATGTATTGGGTGGTGTCTCTGAGTGTCTTCCTGCCTACTCTTCATGGCATTGGGTGGGGCCTGAGTTTCTTCAAGTATTTGTTCAATCTAAAACTTCCAAAGGAAATAAGTCTCTGGCCAAAGTTGAATGTAGCATGGTAAAACTGTCATTCAACATAAAGCCATCTGGTCTCATGCTTGAACCACTACTACAACCAAGTAGGGAGAATAGCCTATAGGTCAATGATGAGAAGTAAACACACAAGGACATGCCCAGTCAGTTGTATGTCTGAAGGTACAGCTCTTCTTCCTGGGCTAGGAGGCAGCTCTGGGAGTCACAGACATCCATAGAGTGGTTTGTTTTCTCAAAAGAAGAAGGCATAGGTAGGACCACTAGCACTTGTATTTGTTACTGGTTTTATTGAAAGGCAGTGTAATCCACTGTTTCCCAGGGAGCAAGAGCAGCAACTGCTTCATGTCTGCTGTCCGGTTTCACTTCATAGTTCACAAACCACTCATCTTCCTTTTCTCCGCCACCTGTTTGCTCACTTCTTTTCCTCCGTTCCTCTAGCATCTACTTACTTCTCACTGTGCCCCGCTGGGTGCAGGGCCACAGCATTGTCTTTGAGATTTGCAGTGTGCTTGCTGGGCCCAATGAGGACTGAGACCTTTGTGTGGTCTCTATACTTTTTGGCATTCCCAGATGTTTTGTGAACCCATCTCTGTCCGCTGTGTTGTCTAGGGGCTTCCTGCCATACAGGGTCTGTTTCTTGATGATCCTAGTCGTGGTGATGGCTGGGCTTAAGTGCCGCTCTCTCCCTGTTTTTCATAGTCTCCTCTCTTTGCATCAGCGATGTGGGATTCACCTCTGAATGCTATAAATATGTTTTATTACATTGGTTAATAAAGAAGATGCTTTAAGTGGGGCAGAATGCAGCAAGGCAAGAAATCCAAGATGAGGTAGAATAGGAAAGAAGGTATAGTCAGGGAAAAACCATGCTGCCAAAGTGAGAAAGATGACAGAACCTTCCTGGTAAGCTACAGTACAGCCTCATGACAATACACAGATTAATAGAAATGGTTAATTCAAGATGCACGAGCTAGTTAAAAATATGCCTGAGCCATCGGCTAAACAGTGTTGTAATTAATATAGTTTCTTTGTGATTATTCGGGTCTGGGCAGCTGGGAAACCAAAATGCAGACTCTGTCTACACAAAGGTCCTCTCACAGGTCTGTCTAACTAGGCTGGAGGAGAGGTGCCAGAGTGCTCACTCAGGAGAGATCAGGGCCTTGGCCTAGGCAACAATCTTCCTAACCACCCAGAGACTGGAACGTGATGGTCAGCCTCCAGGGCTGCCAGCGCCATCTTGACTGCTGGATCTACTCTTTTTCTTGGTGTTTTGTTTTCCGAGCCCATCTGTTTCTATTAGATTATTTGTGTTAGTATAATATAAAGTTTAAAAGTATGTTCTTATAATTCTCTGAATTTTCTCAGTGCCTATTGTACCATTTTCATTTTGTGCTTAACTTTATTAATTTGACTCTGTTCTCTCTTACCATTAATTTGGTTAAAGCTTTGTCAAATTTGTTAATCTTTTTGTCTTGTTTTATAATGTTGTTTGAGGCCTTTTGTTTTGTTTTTAAGAGTTTTGAAATTTTTATTTATTATGTTCATGTTTATGGGTGTTTTGTCTTCATGAATATCTGTACATTGTGTTCCTGCAGTGCCCATGCAGGCCAGAAGAGGTGTTAGTTCACAGTGGACCTGAGTCTCGACAGTTGAGAACAGCCACATGTATCCTCTGGAAGAGCAGCCAATGAGTTCTTAATCACTCTCCAGTCTAAACTTGTTAGTCTTTTCAAATCACCAATTCTTTGTTTTGATTATTTGTATTGTTCTTTTTATTTTTATTTTATTGATTTCATTCCTTATTTTAATTAGTTTTTCTTGCCTATAGTTTTGTGTTCTTTCTTCTTTTTCCAGAGTCTTAAGGTGTGTCTTTAACTTATTAATGTGAGATCTCTCTTAAAACTATTTTCATTATGTCCCATTGATTTTGATAATTGTTATCATTCAAATCTAGGACTTTTCAAATTCCCTTCTTGAATTCTTCCTTTACCCAATGCTCATTCAGTGGTGTTTTGTTTAGTCTTTATGAGTTTGTGTACTTTCTTTAGTTTTTCTTATTTAATATATAGCTTTATTCTAGTGTTGCTTGGGAGAATGAAGGGTGATTTTTTTTCAAGTTTCCTATATTTGCTGAGGATTCCTTTCTGTCTAAATATGTGGCATATTTTTGGACTAAGCTCCATGCACTGAAAATAAATATGTGTATCCTTTAGTCTTGGGTAGGATGTAATCTAGAAGTCTATTTAAATACATTTGAGTCATGACATCACTTAACTACAGTATTTCTCTGCTTAGTTTTGATGCAAATGCCCTGTCTATTGGTGGGACTGGGGTATTCAAGTTTCTTAATATCATTCTACTCAGGGTAATCTTTTAGATTTAATGGAATTTATTTTATTTATTTTATGAAATTGGGTGCCCCTGTGTTTGAAGACTATTTATTTAGTATTGTAATATCTTCTTGGTGTATTATTCTTTTGAAGAGTATGAAGTATGTTTCTTTATCTCTTTTGCTTAGTTTTATGTATAGTCCATTTCGTTAAATGCCAGAGCAGTTGTATCTGCTTGTTTCCTAGATATTCTTTTTGGAATATAGTTTGTATCTTTTAACATAAACTGGTGCTTATCATTGATGGTAAAATCTGTTTCTTGGAGGCAGAGAAGAAGATAGAATTCATTCCCCGATCCTGCGTGTTAGTCTGTGTCTTTTCACCAGGGAATTGCATACATTAATGTTAAGTTATATAATATAATATGTATATTAAACATGAATATATAATACCTGTATA
>NC_022020.1:15509759-15525834 GCF_000317375.1 Microtus ochrogaster | reverse complement strand
AAAGAAAGAAAGAAAGAAAGCAATCTGAGTAAAGCAGGAGAAACAAGCCATTAAGTGGCTCACCACCATGGCCTCTGCATCAGCTTCTGCCTCCAGGTTCCAGTCCTGCTTGAGTTCCTGTTCTGACTTCCTCCAATGATGGACTTTGATATTGGCAGTGTAAGTCAAACAAACCCTTTCTGTTCCAACTTACATTTTGATCATTGTGTTTCATTACAACAATAGAAATTATAACGAAGACAAATTGATTTCAGGAGTCAGGTATTGAAGTAATAGACCTGACCATTTATTCAGAAGGATTACAAAAGGACTTTTAACTTTGGGCTAGAAAAATCATTGGGAACTCAGTGGTGTGTTCTGTGGGAGCTTGGAAGTATCAGTGTTGAGAACAGCACAAAGGATGAAGGCCTGGCTTGTGAAATATCTGGGAAGTTGAAAGACTATTAATCAGCTGTGATTAAAAAGATACCAGAACTACTAAAGTGAAGTTTTCCTTTGCTGAGATACTCAATGCTGATCAGTTGGAGTTTAGAAATTAGCAGTGATTAAGTAAAGACCGGCATCACTGAGGTCAAATCTTCTGGGAAGTGTTTCTGAGAGCACAAGGAGATTATGTTCCAGATAACCAAGGTTGTACCTTGTGCTGACAGCTGGACTTGGTAATGTGTAAGAGTCACCCAGGTGGAACTGGGTTTTAAAGGCATAAATGGGTCATGGAGAGCAGCTAAGGCTTGGCACTGTGGGGCCAAGAGAGGCCATTGCTGAAGGGGCAGCCTTGGTGGCCCAGGACGGAAAGAGTCATATAAAGAAGTTGAGACTTGGCAACGTGAGGAGAGCCTATGAGAAGTTATTGGTAAAAGTGCAGCCCAGTTCCAGCAGAAGATGCCAGAATTTTGGAGATGCTATTACCATGGGATGACCAAGAACAGTAACAGTAGTGGAGTGGAGCCAGCTGGAGCCTAAAAGACAATCTGTGTCTGCTGCAGACAGTTGAGCCAGAGAAGTGGTCCAAGTTCTTTGAAGGAGTCCAGAAGGTGATTGGATGCCAGTCATTTGATGGTTGGGATTTTGTTTTGCTTTGCTTTGATTGTGACTGTGCCCTGATTTTCCCTTCTTGATATAAAAGTTATTTTACTAGAGCCTAGAGGTAAGAGACTTTGAATTTTAAAAGACTTCGGATTTTAAAAGAGAGTAGCTATTTTAAAGGAATTGAAGTTTTAATGTGTTTAAATTTGTAAAAACTGGACTTTTAAAGTTATGTTTTTAATGTGAGATCTTAGGGATGAATAAGAAAGGAAGGGTTGTGGCTTAATAGTGATGTATTTGTGTGTCAAGTTGACAACAGGTCAGTAATACTGGCTGGTTTTGTGAGTCAACTTGAGACTCAAGCTAGAGTCATCAGAGAGGAAGCCGTCTCAGTTGAGGAAATGCCTCCATGAGGTACATCTGTAAGGCATTTTCTCAATTAGTGATCAATGGGGGAGGGACCAGCCCATGGTGGGTGATTCCATCCTTGAGCTATAAGAAAGCAGCCTGAGAAACAAGCTTTCCAGGGGAAACAAGCCAATAAGTTTGTTTAGTTTCTTTAAGTTGGTTAGATCTTAGATATTTTCTAGTTTTTTTCTGGTCATGCTATTGATGTTTTAATTTTCATTTTCCAAATTGACATCCAAATACTATAAATTACACTACATCTCATAAATTCTGATTATTTTAATTTAACTAAAAATATTTTCAAGTTTCACTTTCAAAATCTGTGTGCTTTAAAAAATTTAATATTTAGTATGTATCTTTTGGAATTTTCCCTACTGTGTTTCAGTACAGATTTCTAATTTAATTCTACTACATTGAAAATGATTACTCACATGATTTTATTCTTTTGAATGTGTTGTTTTATGGCTCAGAATATGGCCTATGTTAAAGAATGTTTCAGTTTCTCTGTGCGGATTGTGCATTGGACTGTTAGATGCATCATTTTGTAAGTGTGTATATGATGGCATTGATGGACAGTGTTATGAAAGTAATCTTTTTGTCTCCCATCTCCTTAGTGACAGAAATATTGAAGTCTTCAGCTATCATAGTGAGTTAGTCTATTTTTCTTGTGATTTCATCAGTTTTCCCTGAAACATTCTGATAGTCCTTTGTAAAGTACTATACTTTTAGCACTGCTGGGTTTCTTGAAAAACAGAAGACTCTCCCACATTAAATATTCCTTTCATTTCTGATAATCCTCCAAGTTTAGATTGGCTGGTTTTGACTCATATTGGCATTGCATGCCTTTCATTGGTCCATGATACTGAAGTTGGTGCATGTTTGTGTTTAGAGAGTTTCTTAAAGCAATGTATAGTTGAACCTTTAAAAAGCAGAGTAGCCATCTTGCTTTCTAATTGGTATTTTCAAATCACTCAAAAGAAAGTGCTTTATTTACTTAATTTATATGTTTATAATAATTTCTATTATTATACCTGTTCTTTGATTCTTTTAAGTCTTATCTTTTTTCTTCTGTTCTCTGCTTTCAACTGGAAACTATGTAATTCTATTTTCTTTCTGAGTGTATCTTTTGAGATGGTCAAGGTTCCTTTCCATCCTTACCTTTGCCTCTTTTATCTTTTTCCCTTCTTATTTTCTTCCTTTGCTTTCTCCTCTGTCTAGTTCTGCTTTTTTTTCTGTCTCTCCATGTGCTTCTTTCTCTGTGTCCCTCTACCTCACTCCATCTTCATCTCTCTGTGTTTATAGTATTTACATGTTCTAAGACTTACTGGTTCTCTGTTAAGATCTTTTCATAAATTTGGCAGGTTCATAGATACTGCCAGTTCAAATATTCTGTTACTTCATTCTTCTTAATTTTCTTTAGAGCTGTAGATTGTGTCTGTATTACACCTGTTGAAATTGTTTAACTGTTCTTAATGTTTTTTGCTCTTCTCCCTGCTTAAGCTTGTCTTTGAGAACTTTATACACATGGTTAACATTCAAATTAACTCTTTTCATGTCATTTCGAAGATCTGTAAATCTTTTTTGTTAACAGGTTACTGGTTTGTAGATTAAGTCCAATCTCTGGGATCCAACTGTGTTTGAAGTTTGTTATAGCTGTAGGTGCTAAATTCCTTCAAATTCTTTGCTTTCCTTGGGACTTTATTATTAATGTTTGTTTTTTTTGTCTTTGAGACATGATATCATGTATATCAGACAAGATTTGAACTTATCATATAACCAGGGATAACTCTGAAGTTCTGATTCTCCTGTCTCTACATCCTTAGTGCTTGAATTACAGGTCAACAGCATGTGTGACTATTTTGGGCAATGATGAGGATAAAACTCAAGGTTTTCCCCCCTCAATAAGCAAATAAATACTCTGCCAATTGAAACAAATCCCTAGTACTGTCTCCTAACTTGCATGCTGTATTCACTTCCTGCCTTGTCCCAACTTTTCTTATGCTTCCACTAGGAAGACCTGATACTGGCTTTTGTCCTATCTGATTTTCTTTAGTCTATGCTGCACTTTAAATCATTTTAGTGACATAACTTTCAGGGTATACACAAACTGAACATGCACTTACTTTAAAGAATAACTATAAAATTAAATATAAGAGAAAATCTGAAACTCAGTTTAAATCATACTTTTCAGATTTCCTGATGATGCTTAAGTCACCTTTAAGATTCATAAAACTTTGTAAATCAAAAAGTAGCAACTGGTTAAAGAGATATTTTGTGTGAAGGTACAGAAACACCATATGTCAAGTCTACCCAATCAGCTAATACTGGAGCAGATAAAGTGTTAGTCATGATGATTCATCACTGAGGTCAGTCTCAGGCACCAAATTTTGTAAACTTTTCTTTTTAAATTGCCAAAATATGTAGGCATATTAAAGAGTTCCACAATAACTCAGAATGGAGTAAAATAAATTTTTTTGGGGATCAGCTCACTGTAGTGGTAGTAACTCCAAGTCCTCTGTGTGCACTGGCAACTGGGAACCGAATTCATCAGAAAAATAAGAGACTGCACATGCTTCTTTTTATCTGCACTTATAATACCTGAGAACATACACAAAATGGGTTGGTATCTAAGACTATTGGTGGAGAAGTTCCTACATGCCCCTCTGTATGCTGTGAATATGTTTTATTACCATTGGTTATTAAAAAACTGCTCTGGCCTATGGCAGAGAAGAATATAGAAAGGCAGGAAATCAAAGCAGAGATAGAGGAGGGAAGAAGACAGAGTCAGGAAGATGCCTTGTAGCTGCCAAAGGAGAAAGACATCAAACCTTACTGGTAAACTGTGAGCCTTATGGTAAAATATAAAATAATAAAAAATGGGTTAATTTAAGATGTAAGAGCCAGATAGAGATATACCTAAGCCATCAACCACACAGTGTTGTAATTAATATAATTTTGTGTAATTATTCAGGTCTGGGTGGCCATAAAATGAAAGAATAGTCTCTACTTACAATTGCTAGTAATCATCATACATCATCAGAGAAATATTGTCTAGGAATACCAACAGACTGAATGATCTTTAACTGACTATGCAATAGCAATGATCTGAAGTGTTTGAGAGTATGTAGTGTTCTGATGTACTAGAAATTATACTGTAAGTCTTACAATTCCTACTTCACTCATTATAAATATAGCAATAAGATGCTATCTCATGGGTATGGAATCTCTTGGATACCTAGGTCTTTTGATATTTCCTCTGGAGAGTTAGGAAGGACAATGTTACATGAAGTATGGAGTTATATTTTGTTCACAAATAAAGTGAACTTTTATATTGTATGCAATGCAATGATAATGTCACCTACATTTTTAAATACTGCCAAGCACTGTTTAATGTCAGAACATACAAAAAATAGCAATGGGCATTCTTTTACACTCAACATTTTTTATGCAGTTTACAAATTCTACACATATAAAAATCCTACCGCTATTGACATTTTCAAGAAAAGTTCCTTAATGGTCCTTGAAAATTTGAATTTAGAATACAACTCCCTTCCACTATTGAGGAACTGGGTCAGATATGGGCTGGAAGGGCTAAGGAAGAAAGCTTAGTAAGACATTCAAAATTCATTCAATGTAACATCGTTCTTTCTGTTACAGCACTGAAAGTGAGTTGCAAACCTTGTAGGCAGCAGTCTTCCCAAAATTAACACTACTATATATATTGGAACCAAGAAGGAATGTGTAAAGCCAATGGTACTCCAGGGGCACTCAGTGAATAAGACCAGCCTAAGCTACTTACCTTCTTACCTCTAGCTGATGTGCTCTGGAAAAGTGGCATCACATTGTGTTTTTGAACTTCAGCTCAGAGAAGATTCAAGACTTTGAGACTGGAGTCTGAAACAACTATTTTTCTAATTGATTAACTTATAACTAGAGTTTACATGTATTCTGTGGAATTTTGATATATAGAATAGGCCTCTGTAATTGACACATATCTAGAGACTGATGCATGATAGAAACTCTTCATGAACACATTTGAGATTTTGTCAAAGGTAAAGTTGAAGATTTAAAAATGTGTGTCAATTATAGTTCCAATAGTGAGAGATGATTATGTGATATTATTTGCTGTTGATTTCTGACCATTATCTGTGACTAAACAAAAGGCAGTTGGCTCAGGGAAAGAGAAGAGGCAGAAGAAAAGCAAGTGACAGATGAAAGAAGTTAACATTTTAAAGGTTAGCAAGATATGATTGTCAGATGAAGAAAAAAGGAGTAGGAGGAGGAAGAAAGAGGAGAGTAAGGGGTGAAAGAGTTGGGGGAGTGGGGGGAGGAGAAAGAAAGGATAGAAAGAAGGGGGAAGAGGAGTGGGAGGAAGAGGAGGACAGGGAAAAATGGGGAGAAGAAATCTGATCAGGATGACCTCTTGCTTTTCCTTATTTTCTTATTTCTAGTCATTTTGTGATCTAAGTACCACTCTGCTGTTAGAGCCTATCCCTAATATTGGCACATATCAAAAATAATTAAAAGGAGGAAAGAACAAAAATCAGAAGATATTGCATGTCCTTTATTTGTATTTTGGAGGTAGCAAGAACTCAGTAAGCATTTAGTGATTGGCTAGACTTGGAGATCATTCTCAGCATCAAACAACAGCCAGATATTCTAATGCCTAAATAATAGGACAATTCACATTTTCATTGAATGTTAGATATTCTAGCCAGTTCTTGCTCAAACATTTATTTTAATAACTCATCATATGGATACCAAAATTAGATCAATTTGTTTAACATTTTTTTTTTAGTAACTTGGAAACAAACATAGCTAGTTTGTTTGTATGTTACAAAAATAGTAGAGTAGTTGCTTTGGGACTGTGTCCTGTGGCATGTATTCACTAAATATTGTCTTGGATGTCAGCTCTAAGCTTATATAAACCACTACATTCTTCATAAAGATACTTTCCCCAGCAAAAATAGTCTCCATGGTCTTAATTGTGACAAAGGGGTGAAAACCCCAGCAAATTTACATCATTAATTTCTTATGAAAATGGCACAAAAATTGGTATTTAGAATCAGTTGTGTTTTATTTGCTGTTTAAAAAGAATGGATATTGTCATTATCGCTCCACTCTTAAGCATTTTTTTCAAACCATGTAGCATCAAACAACCCTAGACATTTTTTTTTATTGTTTTTCTTGCAAGTTTGTGTGGCTATAGTTCCTCATAAAGGGAACTTTCGCATTACTTGACTGTGTGATCAGGATATACAATTCAGTTTGGTTTCTCCAGAATTGAGAAACTTTCTTTAGTGACATGCATTTTTAGAAGGGGAAATAATCATTAAGAAACTAACAATAAAGGCTCAGTTAATATTTAACCACCAAGTTTGAGAAACAGGCTCAGCAAATGTGTATCTAGATAGTGTTACATTCAAATGACAAAGACTGCTGTATCATAAGAAGAAAATTACCAAAGGAAATCATGGATCATCTCACCACCAGACAGTTAGCATTATATGAATTTTAATTTTGATGTCCAATCTTGCTGCCAAATATTCATTTTAATTAATACCCTCAATGAGTGAGCAGAAAGATAGAAGAAAACCCAAAGTCTAATTACATCACATTGTTTAAGTCACTTATGCTTTCTGGGTGTCTTTTCACTTGTAATTAGACAATAAATAAATTGTTTGTATTGACATTGGTAATACTAATGTTCCATGATTTCTTCAAAGCAAATTCAACCCAATGGAATTCTAACTCTATTGCAATATAAGGTTAGAGAAATACTGGAAATTAATAATACATTCTCAGTAACCTTACAAATAATAAAGAATTCTCTTTAACTTTATTTTGAAAACCACAAGCTCATAAGCGATGAAAGAAGTTAACATTTTAAAGGTTAGCAAGATATGATTGTCAGAATTCTGGTTAATTACAAAGTTACATTCATCACATGACAAAAATGAACGGAAATAACTATTACAGTGCTAGGAAAGCCAAATAAATTATGGGTAAAGCTATTGAATTAGTTCAAAATTTCATTCATGCAGAGTTGTGGTAAAAAATAATATATCAGATATTTTACCCTTTTTAAAGTAATGGAGCAAAATTTAAAGTTGTGTGACTATGTTATCCTCTTTGTATCAATGTCACTTGTGAATTTCTTAGAATTATAAGAACTCAATAATAATAGATAGGTGTATCTCTTAATGATTGAAATATGTATAAAATGATAAATTAAGAAAAACAAATTCTTCAACTATGTACTTTTAGTGAAGGGCAAAAACCACACACACTAACTTAAAAACAACTGAAGTTCTTAATTTTATTATTGCCTTATAACATTTTATGCTTAAAAACTCATATTTACTCTCCATGTACAGTGTTTTTCTTTGCATTTTATTCAAAAGTTGAGTTTCAACTAATTTTTAAAGTCCAGATATCCCTAGACTATTTATTTGGAATAGATTATAACTAAGAATAAGACATGGTAACTCATGTTTTCCAATTGAAGTAAATTTTGGTGGTGTTTTATCTCTTAATCATGGATCAATGTCCTATTAATTAATTTTAACAAAATTTTCATAATCATTATATTTGATCAACAACAAAAATGCTATCTCTTTATAACAACAAATCAACAGTAGATTTTAGAAAGTATATACAAATTATTTAAAGATTTACAAGAAGCAGAAATATAATATACAATTTAGTATATTTTTGAGGTCCAAAGGGATAAATATTTTATAACAAATGATTCTTTAAAATGATAAGTGCCCACGGAAAACAGAGAGAGTGGGTCAAAAGTCAAAAGTCAATAGTGTATCTGTGAATTTGAGTATGTGTGTTGGTTGGAGTGCAGAGAAGGAACAAAGGAGTCATGGTCTTTTGTCCCCTGCAGTGGAGATGACACTGACTGGCCTTCACGTTCAGGAAAACAGATTTGCTGGTGTGTGGTTCATATTCTGCCTCTTATAGCTAAAATAACAGTATCTAAGAAATAGCAAAAAGCAAACTACATCATATAGCTCATCTCTAGTGTGTTCTGTTTCTCCCATCTAGCCATTAATCTACTTCTCTCTATATATACTTTTTGTCCATATTAAGCATTGTTTATTGAGCTATGCAATAGATTTATGGATATGGATTTGACTGATCATATTTGTATCATAATTTGTATCTCATGATTATCATTTTCAGTTCTGATATATGTTTAATATGAAAGTACTAATATCACTGTGTTGTTTGCTTTGCCATCTTGTTAGGTTATGAAGTAAGTGATCTTTAATAAGTATAAATTTCTCAAGATGGTTCTTTTGAGAGTGATTCTGCAGTACCTTAAAATTAAATCATTTTTTTCTTGGAATTTGCGTTTATAAAATTCAAATACTTGATTCTTTTGAGATTATAGATACCTTAAGTGACTTCAGTGATAGAATTTCATCCACCGTACCACTGCTGACAGCTCGGTAGCTTACTCTAGTGATAAATATTCTGTCTACAGAGAGAGTTGATTTTATGTGCTCTATCTAAAACCATCCTGAGAGAGACAGATATTTAAGTTATTTGTATTATCCACTAAAATTTGTTCAGAAAGTGATAACATTTTTTAAATAAATTATTTTTCCGACAATCAGCATGAACACTTCAGATTAGTGATGTTGGCCAAGAAAATTAAATAATTTAAAATTAAAACTTATTGTATATGTGAAATTACTACAGGGGATATTTCTATACAAGTGAATTTTTCCTTTACAAATATTTACAAGATCATACTACATTAAGCTTGGGGACAGTATCTGAAACTATTTTTTCTTTTTTATTTAAATTTCATATAATTTAAATAATTACCTACTTAAGTGCATAACACTTGATGGATATTAAAAATTCTATTCTCTCAATTTTTTGAGAATGGAAATTGTGAGGTTTCCATGAAAGAAGGTAGCCCTAATGCCATCAGCTATCTAACACAATTGTGACAAACGTCATTGACAATGGAACCAAAATGTCCTCTGGAGGGATAAGGAACTCCAAACTAATGATCACGGTTACCATAGAGCTGCTAGTGGTGTAAAAACAATATGACAAAAAGTAATCAAAGAACAACAAAAAGTCTCCTTAACTTTTACTTTGCTTATTATTTGAGGTAATAAAGTACTTGATGACAATCTATAAATGGAAAGCTTATAGCAATCAATGCAGTGAATTACACACAAAGAAACTTTCTGCATATCCTTGGTGATGAGTCCAAGAGGAAGAAAAATGTAAAAAGGAAAGGCAAGCACTCCAGCATACAAAGGCTTAAGTATTCTGAGGCCACATGTTATTCTCCAGTTTCCAACACGTTCTGCTGAGAGATGGGTGGAGCCAGGGAACAGTCACGGTTTGAAACAGGAGAAAAGCATTCCCAGCTGTCTATTGCCTCTGAACAAATTACAACACCCACAGGTTTCAGTTTTCTTCCAGGGGAACATAAAGCAAATCCTTCACTCTGTATGACCTTTAAATTGCTGCTACTGCTTAAGCCTATAAAAAAAAAAATGCCTGGTTTCTTTCTCAAGATTCTTGCAAAAACTTGTTCAACTATTAAGCCTTTTTCTTTGAGAATGATTGCAGAAAAGTTTCAAGGTTTATATTGTTGAGTAAGAAAATGTGGCTTGTGGTAAATACACACACACAAAGGATCTTTCTAATCCATTTACAGAGTATGCAGATATGGTGATAATGTGTTTCTCATCACACGCTAAGCAACCAGCCATTCTCACTGATAACACAACAATATGGTGAAATTCCCAAGAGATTGCTTTCAGAGTGCAATTCCTGCATTGCTAAAACTGTAGCTTACATAGCTTCTTTTGTGTTAATTTTTTTTTCACAAACTGAAAGCTGAAGTTGGTACTGTGCTTTCTATGCTTATGTCAAGACATAATGTGACTGTATATTTTTAAGTTGCGCATAATACTAGATGAATAGCAAGCAGTGTAGAAAGCAAAATCCATACCACAAAGTATGAAGTTAGAATCTTGGAAAAGTAGGGTTCAAGAATTATGCAGGTTGTGACAGTGGATTCTTTATCATTTTGCTCAAATTATCCTACTGATTGATCATTTCCCTTTGACTTTATTTCTTCCATGGGGAATTTTAATAAATTTCATAGCCTATGAATACATTATAAATTTCATAGGCTTGAAATTAATTTGTATAGTATATCATTTTAAAAATATGAGTACATACTCAAATGACACTTTTCTGGGTCTATTTTTTGAGAAGATGATCGTCCAAAGATTATGTAACTAATAATTATAAAAAATAAGTTGTCATTGCACTATTTTGATAGACACATTAATAGATTTGAAGCAGTCATTAACATTATATTTGTACTTTATAAGACATGAAAAATTAAAGGCCTAAACCTCAGGACCACTGAATGAATATTGCCCATTTATAGTGGTGTGTTAGAATAGTCAAGACTGGACTACAATTTTTTACAATAGTGTAGTTTCCTTAGCTTGTTTTCACTGTGGCACTATTGGCTAATTTGTAAGTGGTTCCAGTAATCAAAGAAACAAATTATTCATGCTTTCTTCAAAGCAATATTTTGTGAGATCTTGGTCAAAGAATGAGGGTTAGACATTGATCTTTGTGATGTATTTTTAATATCCACTACAAGGATATCACATGCAATAAATAGGATTGTAAAGTCTACAGCTAACAGTGTGAAGGTACTGGTTACCCCACTGCTTCTATGTCAGATGAGAGATATGAATGGCTGGTCATTTTATAAGGAGGATGAATTATTTTCAAACAAAATATCCCAGTGAAGTCAAAAGAACTACACACTGGTACTAGTAGTCTAGATACTAGAACAAGGAAAGGTTTAGTCCTAATAAATATGCTTCTCTTCTTTGCACATGCTCTATCAAACAACATATTACCTAATATATGAAACAATGGTTTAATTCTGAACCAGCAAAGGCTCACTCTAGATATATATATTTTATATTTTATTAATTTCAAATTATGGCAGTGGCCAGAAGCTACTGATTCAAAACTATTTCCAACTGGTCTAAGTATATTATTACTGAGTGCCTATATTTTCTTCAGTCACTTGGTGAAAAATGTGGTTTTGTACAAACCCCCATGCCACCAGAATTGTAAAAATAGTGGACCAAGGTTGTTTACTCTGCATATTTAACACAATGATAAGTATGTGTTACAGGTTGTATGTATATTATCAGAAGAAAAACACTAGGGTAGAAAAACCAGCTCTCATAAAATATTTAAGTGAAACATGTATACCTTCAGGTTTGGTTTGCTTCTAGAAGAGACTTTATCATGCCTGTCAGCCTTCCTCTTCACTGGTCTCTAACAACTTGGTATAGGTATAGTAACCTTATCACTCTGTATAAATCTGAGTGGAAGCCCAACTGAGTCATACTCAAAAGGGGCCAAAAGATTTCTTTGGTGCATAGCAGTCTCTCCCTCACAATAAGAAAGTCACAAGTACATTTAGGGTATAATACAATTTCTGAAGGGAGAATAGTTTGCAAAGTATAGAGGCTTCTTCAATCAAGAACCTACAGGCTCTGGTGGGCTAAGATATGCCCATAGCCATTCTAGTAACTGTGGTGGAATGGTTTTATGAGGCTCCAGGAGACTGTCAAAAATATCTTTCCATCTTTGGTTTTTATAGGTTCATCTGTTTGTCTCTTTTATTACAATGAACACTGCCTCATGTTAAGAATATTAGGGTACTATAAATTCTCTTGCTGCTTTCTTAGCAGTTTTGACTTAGCTAAAGTTTTAAATGTACTCAGAGGATTATGCTAGAATAAAGCTCCTAAAAATGTATCATGAAATATTTTTACAGTATTATTCTCAATATGATGAGATTATGTTAAAGCCTAAGAAGGTACCTCTCTCACACACTTTTTTGTGACTTTATTTTCAGAAAAAAATGATCTAAACTTATACATGATTTTTGGTTCCTTCTCATTGATACTCATTGTTAGTAACCAAATGGTGAAGCTACTTTATGTGGGTACTTGTCACCCACCAGAGAAACACAAGAGCAGACTCGTAATTAGCAGAATCCCACCGGACTTGCTATCTGTGCTTCTGGCACATTGATAAAGCTGAGATGTGAATCAAGGCCCCTCAGGACCTTCCCCCATAAGTCCCTTGAAGAAACTCGTGGTCTCTAAGCAACAGCTCAACTCAGTGAGCCAGGGCAAGGCTTGCTCCAATGGCCACACTAGGAACTGTGCTCTTAGAGTCTCAGCTCAGAGTTGCTCTGGTATATTTACTAATGGCATGTCTATAAAAGATGCCGTCTGTTAAAGAAACTTAGAGGCATGAACCCTGAAATGTTGGATTCCAGGGAAGGCTGCCTTCTCTCTCCTCAGAAGGACTCAGTCATGTGCTCTTCTGCTGTGTCAGCAAAATTAACAGTGTAGAGTTTGGGTAATTTTCTTTTTATCCCTGAAGGCTTACGATAATTATTTTTCATGGCAACATTAACTCTTATGATTAGTCTCTTTATAAGGTTTTCATACCTATCTGAGTGATTTGGGGAGCGTAGGTAGTTGCAGTAAGTGCACATTTATCAAGAAGGAATGCATAACCACTTTACTCAGTAGACTCAGTAGTAATTCACTGAAAGGAGTTGTCAATCTGCTCACAAGCTATGGATCAGGGTGAATGAAATGTATTTTTTTGTTTGTTTTTTGAGATAGGGTTTCTCTGTAGCTTTGGAGCCCATCCTGGATCTAGCACTTGTAGACCAGGCTGGCCTGGAACTCACAGAGATTTGCCTGCCTTTGCCTCCCAAGTGAAGGGATTAAAGGCATGTGCCACTACTGCCTGGCTCAGGATGAATGAAATCTTAAGAGGGATCAGCAAAAAGGTACCCTTTTAGTAGATTAAGTTCGGTAGAACATTTTGCTATCAAAGAAAAAGTCAGGTTTTCCTCTTTCTTGACCTTGACCTTCTGTTCAGGAATCTGATCTGTATTCCCTGACAGATATCTGGTTTAGGCACCTGACACCAGGTGAGTCAGACAGAGTAATTTATATTTTCACTCACTAAATTATGGTCAAAATATGTCTATGTTGACCTGAACTAGCCAAACTTTCTCTCTTTGAGAGGAATTTTCCATTTCCCTCCAAACTTGGACATTCTCATGTTGTAGAACTGAAAAAAAATTGCAAGCCAAACATTTTCTCTTTCCATCCCAACCAATCGAGCTCAGGGCAAGAAAAATTCAAGCCATGCAAGTTCTGATTCCATAGCAAATGCCAAGCCCCTGATGACCCATGCAAAAATTCCTCTGTGAAACTTAAAACATCTACTTTCATGTATCATTTGTTCTTTTAACTGCAAGATAGCTGAGTTCATTTTCAGTGTAGCTTTGTGTCTTTCTCAAACATTTTGGAGTTGGAGATTACACCAATTTCTCAAGTAGCTCAGGTGGAAGAAACAGTCAATGACAAGGCAACATCAACCAGACAGAGAGCATAACAGACACGCAGGACAGCTGGGCTGGTAACCTTGTTTCCAAAATGCTTCCTTCTTGTGTTTCTGCTCATAATCCTCATAGGATCAGAGTGGGCTACAGAGATACTGTTGTTAACAGGGGGCCCTTTTCATTTTCTAACAGCACTAATTTAAAAACAGCTATTCAACATAATTTTAATGTGACAAATTAGTTTTCAATAATTTAAGTGAGCATATCCTGTCACCCTTAGCACATTTGATATATCCTAATCTGTAGATGAATATAGTAATATCCTACATACACAGACACACAGACACATAGACATACAGACACCCCCCCCCACATACCCACACACACACTCGAGCTACAGGGTCCTTCTTAATAGAATATTCTAATTTAACAGCCTCTTAATTGTCACTGGGCTTCTTTACATGGAGAGTTATGATGCCAGAGTAACGATTACATGATTTGTTTCTGTCAAAACTGAAAAAGCCACAGAGATTAGAGTGGGTTATTATTGTGTTTAAAGACAGGCCCTGTGTCGAAACGGAGGCAAACAGTCTTAAGGACAAATGTTGGTGACCCCAACCGGGCACAAACTAGAGTGGGCAAATTTCCCAGTGCCAAGGCTTCTGCTACTGTCAGACACAAAGAATTTTTCTTATTGAAATGATTGTTCATATTATTGGAATTTTCTGTAAAACATAGATTTCCCCCATAGAAATTCAATAAATAAAGGACTTAACCACTGAATCAAGGAAGCAGAACTCCAGTTTTTAACCTTTCAGTTGGGACTAGGCCCTACCAATGTTAATTTGTACCGCAATTGATCTTCCAGGATACACAGGGTGAAATGACCCCATGGAAGTTCCAGGGCAGACTGTTTTGCTGGTCAGTGGTGGCCTCTGTATGTCACTGAATCAGGCTGGAGCTATAGCTGAATCCATAGCTGCTGGACCGAGACAATGGTGGCTGAGCCTCTTCACTCTGTTCTGCAGCATAACTTGGAAATGTCTGTGCCCTGGACATCTTTGATGAGCCAAACCCATGACCTGGAGAGGAGGAAAGGAAAGCTGTTCTAAGAAACACATCAGAATAAGGAAATGGTATCTGTAGAAAACAGTACAAACAAATCTAACCGAAGACTTCAAACCTACATCAAGCTTATAAGAAGAATGGCAAGAATCTAGGCTTTGGTATCCAGAGTCTTTTTTTTTTTTAACTCAGTACTGGGAATTAAATATAGGGCCTCTCATATGCTAGTCAAAGTATTTAACCTAGCTCTCTTTTTTACTTTATGGTACTGAGTAAGCTGCCAAGGCAGATCATGATCCTCCTCCTTCAGCCTCCGAATTAGCTTTAATTACACTCTGTGCCACCATGTCAGGCTTTATTTTCTTGATCTTGATGAGATAAGAAAATATCCAGGAATCAGTATTTTTCCCAACTACATCTTTCCTAGAATTATGGACATCCAGAGAGCTAGGCTAATATAAACATTCCTTTCTTCAACCTTTGAAATGAGAGCAGAAATCCTTTCCCTAGAAAGGTACTTCTGACAGAAAGCCTGTTCTTTTTTTTACTTTTCCTTATATCTTATGTTCAATTTTTAAAAATGGAAAAAGGAAGGAAGGAAGAAAGAAAGAAAGAAAGAAAGAAAGAAAGAAAGAAAGAAAGAAAGAAAACTAATGGAATGCTTTCTTTAAAGCATCTGGGAACAGACACTTTGGATTTTACCCTCATCAGTAATAACCAATTACCAAAATGATTTTACAGTAATAGATTAGGGATTCTAGTTTCTCCCAGGAACTTAGTGAGTCCCTTTAACTGATGAATATCTTGGTTTACCAAGGTAATCTGCTTCGATGCTAGCAAAAGTGACTAAAAAGTTGATTCTTACACAAAATATACCCTAAGAAAATCCTGCACATAAATTTGGCTGCTTAGCTGATACCTTGTGATAAAAAATTTTCTAATACCAATCGAAGCAAAAGTGATTGCTTAAAATGTGCCAGAATGTTCACAATGTGCAAAGAGAAAGACACACACACACGCACACGCGCACAAGCACGCATGCACACACACGCACACGCGCATGCACACACACGCACACGCGCACGCACACTCACACACGTACGCGCACGCACACAC
>NC_022020.1:15501280-15509652 GCF_000317375.1 Microtus ochrogaster | reverse complement strand
CACACGCACACACACGCACACACACGCACACACACGCACACACACGCACACACACACGCTTTAGAAAGACTTTCCAATAGTTGTCTCACTCTCTTTATATCCAGTATTCTTTGTGCTTGAGGGTGGTTTGTACCTGGTGATGGAAAGGAAGCGTTTAGTGAGGCAGAAGAAAAATAGATCCTGTATTGCTGCCCTTTCAGAGTTTATATTGTACTCAAGAGATGAAATGCAGTTAATTTGATTTGTGCCTTAGCTGATCTCTTGGGAGAAGAATTCAGAGAACACTATCTATTAACATAGAAACATGGGGCATCCATTGTCATAGCCCCTTTGTGGCCCTGTCCTTTGCAATGTCATAGGCTCAAAGCCAGTTTCACTGCCACGTGCTTGATGACTCCCAAAATATCCTTGCAGTGTGGAAAGCTTGAGATCCAGGAAGAAAGCCCATAGGAACTGGATAATTAAAGGCTAATTAAAATCGGTAAAACAGCCTAAATGTTAAAAAAAAAATTGTGAGATAGAAATCTTGCTTTCTAGCAAGAAATTGTTCTAAATTTGCTGGTCTTATTATTCTGCTGACCAGGGACTGGGAAGTACTAGACTAGTTGCTTGTATAGCTTGGAGGAGGAAGAGTGGAACATCTTTCCAGTCCTTCTTGGGTGTCTCTTGTATCAGGTACACTTGAGCTTTTTGAACCTTTTGCTTCTACAGTTCTTCCTGTAACTGAATCTATGCTATGGTGTGATACACTAAGCTGATCTGCATTGATAGTTACTAAAATGGTCTGAAAGCTGAATTGTTGACACTTAAAGTCCTGTGCTCCTAATTTCCTCCCTTAGTGTGTTCATGCTTTAGGAGAGGTATCATTACACTTGGTTCTGTGCATCTGCCTCACTTGCCGTTAGCTACTTTACTTTTGCCTATAGGTCTCTCCATTAAAGTACTGTAAAATTTCAGCTAGATGCATCTGCTCTTTCCTCCTGAGGACTCTGATTGGTGTGGGAAGTCCTGTATATGTGCTGCTTTTATTGGTTAATAAATAAAGAAGCTGGCTTGGCCTGTGATAGAGTAGAGTAGAGCTAGGTGGTAAGGGGGGGGGGGAGAACAGACTAAACTGAATTGTGGGAGAAAGAAGGCAGAGTTAAGGAAATGCCATGGAGCTGCCAAAGGGAAAAGATGCAAGCCACCAGCTGTAACATTGCAGGTAAACCACAGCCACGTGGCGATATACAGATGAATGGAAATGGGTTAAATTAAGATGTAAGAGCTAGCCAATAAGAAGTTAGAGCAAATAGGCCAAGCAGTGATATATTAAAACAGTTTCTGTGTGGTTATTTTGTGTCTGGGCAGCTGGAAGTGGACAAGTTCCCTCTTACTACATCTGATAATATAAAAAAAGAATTATGAAAATGAAGCAGAGAAACAAGAAAAGCGGGGAGAATTCTGAGAGAGGTGGTTGATGAAGGCCATCCAGGAGATGTTAGAGAGTGATTATGGAAAGGAAATGAGAGAACTTCAAGGAGAGGATCAAAGTTAAGGGAGTGTTAAAGGGTTAGGATTGTGATGGCAGAAGAGGCAACACCAGTCAACATGCTGCCTCAGCTTCTTTTTTATCAGTTGTTAATTTGAGAGATATAACCTAGCTCTGGATTTCTTGGTTTCTTGATCTGAAATCAGATGATGATAACAAAGGCACTTAACTTATATTGTGGCTTTAAACAAAGGATTTTCCTTTTAATTCTATAATATTGAACATAAAAAGCAGATAAGACAATAGATATTTACCAAAGTTCAACTAAAAAAAGTCTACAGGAAACAGCATGTCTGTAGAGGGGTCCTGGCTTTACAGAGCTGATCAACTGCCTTGAGAAAGGAGAGCATACTACAAGTACCAAGTGCATGGTTTGCTCCGCTAATGCTAGACAGAACCAGAGGAGAGGTGGGTAGTAAACTACACATGTCAGTCCAGCTCTCCAAACTGCTTCCCCTTCACAGATAAACAGTGTATTTCTCACTACTACAAAGGACTTCAGAGACAAATTGAACTTTGCTGTAATTTTGGGACCTCATTGTCCCATATGGGGAGGGCATATTCTACATAGGTATTATGGAAAATAAACAGATTGACACATATGATTGGTGAAAGCCAGAAGAAACTGAAGATATGTGCTTAATGCTAGTTTTTTTCCATTTTTCTTCACAGAGTGAGCTCACATTCTTGTCATTTTCTGCTCAGCATCCACATTCCCTTACCATTTTAATGTACTGCCTTTTTTTATGATATGTTTTGAATGTTATTCTCTTTCAAGGTCACCAGTGTTTTTTTTTTTTTTTTACATACTCTGTGAATCATTTCTGGTTTAATTGGAAATTGGCTTATGACTTTCTTTTACCTCAATTTTTCTTTACTTCAGAGAGTTCACAAATTATGCTAATCAACAAAATAACATACCTCAGTCAGAACTGAATATATGAAGGTTGTTTGATAAAGACAATAAATATGAACAAAGAGAGAAATAATTAGGCCCTTTCTCAGCATCCATTGGAATCATGCCCTTAGGCAGTGTTGATGAAAGCAACAAACAACAAACATAAACTGTGAGGCTTAAATTAAAAACTCAGTGGAAAAGACCTGCTCATCCTAGTGACGAGGAGTCTAGTGAAGCACTTTGTCAGTTTTCCCCCAGTTGGTTATACAAACAGATAAGTTGAATATACACTAAGAGCATCTCCACAGTTCTGCAAATTAAAAGCAACAGATCTGCTAACAATGATAAGTCTATTTTAAAAATCCTCTTGAATTTTTATTTTCCTTCTAGCTTTAGTAGTCAAGTCTGCTTTACTAGAAAATGATATTTTTGTTCAAATGTTCCATGTTTCTAAGGTGTTGATGACTATATTTACCCAGTGGGTTCAAATATCCTCTGACATGGTAATTGTATGTGCACCTACCAAACCTAATCTGCTTAGTTTCACTCTAGAAGGAAGATTATATGTTTGGTATAGAGTCATTTAGTTCATTTGCTTTATTCTAACAGCATTATTCCAGGAAGTGAAGAACATCACATAACAATAAAGATACAATGAATGCCTACTTTAAAAGGAAGCTTCCCTGCTGGATCCCCAAATGCCCAAACTAGCAATGAAGTGGAAAGAATGCAAATGTAGTAGAAAATGGCAGCCAAGCTGGAGCACTGGAGCCAGGATTCTTATGTAGAGAAGCTGAGGAGAGGAAAGGAAGACAAACATGATGCTCTCTTCTGCCAGTAATTAAAAAGTGTATTATCAGCAGTTTTTGCTGAACTCCCCCAACTTGACTGACATCTGGTTTTCTACTGTTATTAACCAACTCTAATTTCAATGTAGATTCTAAAGTAAATTGCTTTCATGAAAGCCAGAAGGATTCCTAAACATAAAGCTTTTGGATACTCGTTGGTAAAAAGAAAGTGGCCTTGATACAGACACTTAATAGTTTATGCTTAGAAGATTTGTTAGAATCTGCAGGAGCTGAAAGGATGTTGTTACTTTAAGTAATAAAACAACATAAAGTTAATAGTATAATAAATGAGTTGGGGGAAGTTCTCTGGTGAGAAAGGAAACATGGGGTAAAAGCATTTATAAAAATTTAGGCTGGATACTCAGGAGAGGTACTGTCTTTAACAAATACCTTCTAGGTGGGGAGGCTGCACCCATACAATGAAGAGAAGAGAATGGAAGGAAAATCAGGTGACTCAAAGCTAGGTTGTCTGAATGGACTTACCTCAGTGTCTTGTGACCAAAGGAGGGTTTTAAGTTATGTTTAATACTTGACTGTTAATCTTAAATCTAAGTGAAAGCTAAAACCATATTAGAGTTAGATACAACCAACACTTCCAACATATCTCAATAATTAATCACCAGGGATTAATTATACATAGATATGCT
This sequence comes from Microtus ochrogaster, assembly GCF_000317375.1. Taxonomy (NCBI): domain Eukaryota; kingdom Metazoa; phylum Chordata; class Mammalia; order Rodentia; family Cricetidae; genus Microtus; species Microtus ochrogaster. Next base: position 15,505,728 of record NC_022020.1, on the reverse strand, counting down.
GAGATTCATTGCCAACATTTCTTCTACAAACTGTATTTGACTTTTACTCAGTTTTTATTCGTTGAAATTGAAACCAGTGTTAAGTTGGGCTTGATTTTTGTGGTCTCTTAAAGTACTTCTGAAATTCCTATGGAGATCTGAGGGTGTAGTTTTATGACCTGAAATAAACTTTGGGGTGCATCAAAGCTTAGCATATTTGGTAAAAATGATAATTGGTTTAATCTATAAGAAGAACAGTTTAAAAGAAATTTACAAAAACTGCTGCTCATTGAGTACAAATTCCATGCTATGCTTAAAAAGAATCATCCTATTAGAGAGTGGTGGCACACATCTTTCATTCCAGCACTTGAAAGGCAGAGGCAGGAAGATCTCTGTGAATTCAGGACCAGTCTGGCCTACAAAGCTAGTTCCAGGACAGCTAGGGCTGTTTCACAAAGAGACCTTGTCTTGAAAAACAAACAAACAAGCAAAAAAAAAAAAAGACAAACAAACAAAAAACATCCTATCAACTTGAGGAGAGAATACACATCATTTGTTATCCTCACAGGATTGAGGAACACTCAGATTGGTGGTGGTAAAATAACTATTTCCCAATATATTTGTGGAGGTGTTCTATAAGATACTCAAATTATATAAACAAGATTCTCATCAATCATCTAGTTCTTCTATATGAAGTAAAAGGGAGAATGAAGATAAATTCTCTAAGATAAAGTGCCCATATTTCCTATACTTTGGACATGGAATTCTTGATTCTCAGACTTTCAGATTTTCAATGAATTATATTCCTGGTTTCCTGAGTTTCCAGCTTGCAGATACCATATTAAGGGACTTCCTTCTTTACAAGCAAACAACCCCAATTCTAACTAAATTGTTTCTATACAATTCTTTTGGTACTTTTTTTCTGGCTAACTTTTTGATGAGAAAGATATCAGTTGTCCCCTAAAAATCTACTGTGCCAAATCCTGGGTCCCAAGCTGTTGGTGCTTTTGAGGAGAGATGATTCAGTCATTGATGAAACTAGCATTCTAAAATTAAGGATGCTAAGTTCATCAATGACTGAGCTTGTTGTTGATTTAATAATCAATGGGATCTTGGGAAGTGATCCTAAGAATGACAGCTGAGCCACATGGATAGGGCTCAGGCCATGTTGGGCCCCAAAATGTAGGTGTATTAAAAAGGTCCACCATAGCCCAGAATAGAGTATAATAAATATTTATTTGTTTGGAGCTAAAACTCCCAGTAAGGATAGAGATCCAAGGTTATCTGTAGGCGCTTGAATCTGGGAACCGAATTCAACAAAAAAGGGGCCATACATGTTTTTCATCCATGTTTACAGTACTTCAGACCATGCCCAAATGGACTGATATCTAAAGGCTGTTGACTGAAAGAATTCCCACAACACCTAAGAGAAGGAAGTGGGTCACTGGACTATGGCTATGCCTTTGAACAATATACCTTGTTCCTGGTTACTATTTTCTGCTTTATACTGCTGAAAATTGAGTCCCCTTCCTTCATTATGTTTTTTTTTGCTGTGATATTGCTGCATTGAATTATACCTAAAAACAATGAAGATAGTCAATTACATGCTGAAACCTTTAAAACCACATACAAATAACCCCTCCTTCTGTTAATTCCTTTGTCGGGTATTGCATTACAGCAATGAACAACTGACTTACACAATTATATATATATATATATATATATATATATATATTGCATGTAGATAAACTAAATAAGGCCTACAGATGTTTAATAATTCCTAAAATATTTGGTAAGGTAGGTATCACAACCCATTTTCCTAACAAATGAAATTGCCTAATATTTTGTTCCACTTCCTCACAGAGGCTCTTTAGAAACATATCTCACTTTGTTAAAAGATAATCAATATCAATTTTTACAATTCAGCTCCTAAATACTTTACCCAAGTGCCTGTAAAATAATGAAGTAACCGTGAATGAACAAAATCAATTCTAGTAATGAAGCTATGTCCTAGTTTGCTAAGGCTGCCCTAAATATATTTCAGCATGTGTGACAAGCCACAGTAGTTCATAGTCTCAGCTTTTGGTGCTGCAACCTGGTGAGGATTACTGTCATCTGGGGTCACTCTCCTCGAGAAGTGAGTTTCTTTCTGGGAATTACAGTTGGCCACATTCTTTCTTCTGTGTGTACATGCCATTAACACCATCACTTTTTTTTGAGGAGATCCATTGTACTTCATGAATCCTACCCATATTACCTTGTTTTATCTCAACTGGCTATTTAAAGGTCCTCCCACCAATGGCATTCTCATGGGACATTTGGGATTTAACCTATATATTTTTAAAGAACACAATTCTGCACACACACACAAAATTTATAAAGTAAAATGAATCAAGAGATAACATAAGAACAAAAGTGTATTATCTTATTTTATGCAACTATACAGAATACCTGAGACAATATGCTTATAAGAACAGATATTGAACTCACTGATCTAGAGGTTAAAAGTACAGAAAGCATAACATTAGATCTGCTGAGGATATGTGGCAGGTGGTGTTCAGGATAGACCTGCATGCACAAGTGATCACATGGGAAGGGAAAAACACACTGGACCCTTACAAGAGTCATGTTAATTTCTTCCAAGAGCATGTCCTTGATGATCTAACAATTTCATGTTAGGATCTGCCTGCTTAAAGGTCCCGTTGTTTCTTAGTATCATCATATCTTGGACTAACCTCCAACATTTAAACCTTGAGGGACACACTCAAACCATATCCAATACATAGAGCCAATCAATAGATGACATTTTTGCTTTTCAGAGGAACTATGCTTGTTCCCTAGTTTTAAGATATAATTGTTGGACATAAGTGAGCATTTTCCTGGCCTTTCTCTTTGGGTTATTTGTATCTGTTTATGAGGTAATATAGCGCAGTTTAGGATCGCATACAATGTAGCTAGCTTTCTTGTAGTTTCTTAGACTACCAGCCCACAAATAATGACACGGAGACTTATTTTGAAAGCTTGGCCTTTAGCTTTGTCTTCTTCCCAACTAGCTCTTACAATTTAGTTAACCCATTTTTTTTTTAAATCTACATTCTGCCACACAGCTCAGTTACCTCTACTGTACCACACGTCTGACTTCGTCTCAGTCTCCTGACTCTGTTCTTCCCTGCATTATCTCCTTCCCCAGAAGTCCCACCATTTCCCTTCTGCCTAATTGGTCGTTCACCTCTTTATCACATCAATCACAGTGGCATATCTTCACACAGTGTAAACAAATATTCTACAACGAAACAATAATTAAGCACAACAGCAGATTTTCATCCTTCCTAACATAAACAAACAAACAGCAAAAATCTCGCCAGGAAGTGGTGGCTCACGCCTTTAATACCAGAATTTGGGAGGCAGAGGTGGGCAAATCTCTGAGTTCAAGGTCAGCCTGCTCTACAGGTTGAGCTCCAGCACAGTCAGAGCTACACAGAGAAACCTTGTTTTGGAAAACCAAAAAACAAAAAGTAAACAAATAAAAACAAAACCAACAAGAAAACCCCTTAGGCCATGACCTTTCTGATCTAAAGCATTAAAATGCCCAGAGGGCAGAAAAGTACTTTTCCAAAGTTCAAGTATAAGAACTTACACACATCTTATGGATATATGGAGTTTTTTTTTTCCTTTTAGAAATATATTTAAGTGTGTGTGTGTGTGTGTGTGTGTGTGTGTCTGTGTCTGTGTCTGTGTGTCTCTATGAGTACACCTAATATGTGTGAGAGTTACAGAGGCCAGAAGAGGGTGTTAGCTCCTTTGAGACTGGAGTTACAGGTCCTTGTGAACCCTCTAATCTGGGTGTCAGGAACTGACTTCAAGGCCCCTGGAAGAGCAGCAAGTACTCTTAATTATAGAACCATTTCTCTAACTCCATGATTTACTTTTTGTTAATTTCCTTTTGCCACACAAAGCACCTAAAACTACAGTTTTAAAAATAGTCAGATCTATTTGAGTTTTCTGGTTTTAGGGCTTAATAAAAATATTCTCCTCTTCACAAAAATAATAAATTTTTTCCTTTACATTTTCCCAATATTTGTATTAATTATTTTCTTCCTTTTGCTCTTGAACTGATGGGAAATTTACTTGGGTTAATGTTCTCCATTAAGTGCATCTTATTGCATAGTGGCCAGGTTCATGAGTTTGAAAGACTAACTGTGTTAAGATCCAACTTTCACTAATTCTCTCTGTGTTCCTGATGTTCCTTAACTATCATGTCCCTCAAGTTTCTCAGCATTGTGATAGTGTTCATAATAGCTCCTCCTAATAGAATATGGCCTGAGTTAATTCGCTATGCCGGGTAACAGCTAATTACCATATGCTAATACACAAAAGCAGAGACAATAAGTACACTGATTCTTCTTTTTTTTTTTTAACCCATCAAATATAGTCTTGCTGCATGGGTTTGATTGAATGATCTTTAATTG
>NC_022020.1:15490046-15501126 GCF_000317375.1 Microtus ochrogaster | reverse complement strand
CTTGTTCTGTAGACCAGACCAGGCTTGCCTCAGACACACAGAGATCTGCCTGTCTTTGCCCTCAAGTGCTGGGATTAAAAGGGTGCACCATTTCTGCTTAGCACTGTCACACTCTTTAAAAAGAATCCTTCCCCCTCTCCAAATACCTCCACAGATTGAGGAGAGATTTGTGTTTACCTTCTGTCTCCATGTTGGAATTTTGTCTGTTCCGAGACTGCACAGTTGTGCACACTCACGAACGTACTGTGAGTTCATGTGTGCAAATACCCCTCTGTGCCCAGAAAACCCTAGATACCTTCCACTACCTATGCTTCTTACAATCCTGCTTCATCTTCCACAATGATTCCTGAGCCTTGGGAGAAGAGAGTTTGATACTGATATTTCAGTTAGGGCTGAGCATTCTGCAAGCTTTTATTCTCTATACACTGACCAGTTGTGGGTCTCTGGGTTAATTACCATCTAATGCAAAAGGAAGATTCTCTGATGAGGGCTGAACTAATCAATGGATAAAACGATAAGTCATTAGGAGTTGGTTTAAAATTAATTACACCCATTTAGCAGAGTAGTAGTAATAGGTTTTTTAGTAGAGCCTATAACCTTTCTGATTAGAGGTTCTCGGTTCCAGTAATGGGTCAGAAATGGGCTACACTTTGTAGAGTGCACCATAAATCCAAGCAGAAAGTAGTTGGTTACTTCCATGATAATTAATGCCACTATTGAACCAATGGGTGTGTCTTAACAGGCTGGTCACAGACATGGCTTTTAGTGTTTTAAATATTTCTGAATTACTCTCCTTATTCCCTGGGCTGCCTGCTGTTTAACTGTTTGAGTACTGTCTTTATAATGTTAGAGTCTAATTTCATATTATTTTTTTCTTGCATGACTTTGTTTTTAATTTATTTAACTTTTACTTCCAAACTTAATAGAGTTGCAGGAAAATTAAGCCATTATAACTTAAACTTGTAACAAGTTTCTCATTTCCTTTATTTTCTATTGTTTCTTGTCTTTCATGTGCAAACATACAGAAATATAATATTTACTGCTATTATGATTATTGCTGTTATCATTAAAGTTATGGACTTGTTTCACAGATGGATATCTGAATATTCTTTACTCATATCTTTAAACATTTATAAAATATTCAAATACATAGTGATGTGGGAGTCCCCTCTGTGTGTTGCTTGTATTGGTTAATGAATAAAGAAACTGCCTTGGCCTGACAGGGCAGAACTTAGGTAGGCAGAGAAGACAGAATTGAATTCTGGGAGGAAGAAAGCAGAGAGAGAGAGAGAGAGAGAGAGAGAGAGAGAGAGAGAGAGAGAGAGAGAGAGGCGCCATGGATCCATGCCCCGATGTAGATATGTTGAAACTTTTCTGGTAGGCCACGACCTCGTGGTGATATAAAGATCGGTAGAAGTGGGTTAAATAAAGATGTAGGAGTTAGCCAATAAGAAGCCAGAGCTAATGGGCCAAGCAGTGTTTTAATTAATACAGTTTCTGTGTGGTTATTTTGGGGCCAAGCTAGCCGGGCAGCTGGGATGAACAAGCAGCCTCCTTGCAACATGCATAGCAGATACTTATCAGTATTCAGTCATAAGTAGACTGGTGGTTTAAAAATAACGAGATACTGATAAGTATCTGCTATGATGCAACTTTAGTATGACTAAAATGTTTTAATTTATTAAAATAGAATTATATTTTAATAGCAATTTCATAATTTTTCATAACAAAAATAGTTTTATAAATTTTCTAGTTGCTGTAACATCCATTTATTTCTGTTTCTTGCATTTAATTTGTCTTATATTCTAATTCTTATAATTACTTACTGGTATATTAATTTTCTACAACTGTGATCTCTTTATAAAAGCTAGCTTAACTCTTTACTAATAGCAGATGGAGAATCCATTTGAATAATTACAGGCTTTACAAATACTCTATGGCAGCCAGTAAAATGGCAAATATTCAAAAGGAATATTTTAAACTGAATGACATGAATACAGAATGCATGAAATGAAAATCCATTAGTGTTAATGTACAAAATAAATGGCATATAACCCATAGTGATAAATTCAAATGGTTTAAAAAGTATATTTTATTATCTTTTTCAAAGGGTTATTTATAAAATTTGAGTAGAGAAAAAACAATGTATAGGCTACATATTGGCTTTCATTTGTGAGCATGCTGGCAGTTTTGGCATCAAGGAACTATCTATGATTATAAATATATCAAGTCAGATAGCGACCTGAATGTTATACTCAGTTATTTAATACTTTTACAGAAATATCACATTAAGGTTATACAAATTAAGGACAAGAGAATTCATATCAACTAATGTTCCCTAAAACTGCAATTAATAAGTAACAGGAAGATTCTGTTTGCTGCAATAAAACATCTTTTTCTGAGAATGAAACATCTCATACAATAAATGCTTGGATTTGACTTGTGATGATAATGTTATATGTAGAATTGTCAAATGCCAAGTAAATTTGTATAGAGGTGGATTTTCAGAAAGTCAGTCTAAATGGAACATCAGAGTGCTATTTAAAACCACATTCAGATTTTCACATAATGCAGCACATTTTTATACTACCACAGATTGAAAACAAAGTTCATACTTAGTCTAAAAATTTAAACAATTTAAAGGTTCCACTTCAAAATCTGCATAACATGATGAAATCTGGATTGTTCATCTCACTGGTTCTAAAAGTTTAAATATATAACTATTAAAGTTAAACATTAGAGTAGAAGTTTAGGTAGGACTTACCTTTTAATAACTTAATACTGAATTTGCTAAGATTCAGGAAATATTGTGACAATCACAAACAAAATTCTTCCGAAGTTTGCAAATATTTAACATACACATTTTAAATAATATAGTCTTTGTCAGCCCGTGTTTATGTGTATGTACTTGTGTCTCACAAAGTTTAATCACACAGATCAAGAACAAGAAAAAATAATATAATTTTGAAAATATACCTTAGAGTTAAATGTGCACAGTGGGGATGGTAACTACTTTTTGTGATACACTATACCATGGGCTAAAAAGTATGTGGAATATTCTGAATTATTTTTATACTAATGAAATACAAATTTCCCCCACCAAGACTCTGTCTTTCCCTTTGTTTTATTTCCCTTTCATAATTATGGGAGTGGGAGTCCTATCAATTAGTTTTTATCTTTTTAAAATTTCATAATACACAATTACTTATTAGAACATTATTTATAAATCAGACATAGTGCATGGGATAAGGCAAAGATGAAGGCCCCCGAATGCTGGATAGACAGCATAAAGGAAGACGGTGGAACCTTGGGTATGACAATAACACAAGCATCAAGACTGCAAAGGATAGGGACAAATGGAGAACCTTATAAATGTCCTGCCCAAGCATGCTTAAGCATTACTATGGCATAAATGATGATGATGATGATGATGATGATGATGATGATGATGATGGAAATAAGGGTTTATGTTAAATCTATCATGATTCTCTCCTAAGAAATAGCTACCTTTAGCCAATTCTGTCATGTATTTGTATAAACATCTATTTATTGGATGTGTGTGTGTATGGTATGGTGTGGTGTGTGAGTGTATGTGAGTGTGCATGTGCTTGTGTGTGTGTGTGTGTGTGTGTATACCAACTGAGGGTTCTTTATAAATTTAAATGTGCTTACTCTTCTACCCTTGTATTTTCCAGTTTCTGTCTTGTACTCATTTGAACTTTAGCCCTCACAAAGCTCCACTTTTCCTTAGAAATTCATTTAGAAAAGGGGAGAGGAAGTTGTGTATGGTTTAGAGACGCAATCACAAACAACAAAATAAAGGACTTGGCAGAGTTGCTTACTGCCAAGACTGGTGTGCTGGCTAGTTTTATGTCAGCTTGATACAAACTAGAGTTGTCTAAGAGGGAGGGAAGGAGCCTCAGTTGAGAAAATGCCCATATGAAGTCAGGCTGTATGGTAGTTTGTAGGGCATTTTCTTAGTGATTGATGTGAGTGTGAGAGAGACTATCCCACTGTGGATGAGACCAACCCTGTTTGTTGTTCCTGCATTCTATAAGTAACCAGGCTGAACAACCCAGTAAGCAGCACCTCTCCATGGCTCCATCAGCTGGCTCCGGCCTCCAGGTTCCTGTCCTGCTTTAATTCCTCTCCTGACTTTGATGATGAACAGTGATGTGTAAGCTTAAGTTAAGCAATCCCTTTCCTCTCCAAGTTGCTTTTGGTTGTGGTGTTTCATCACAACAATAGAACAATAAATAAGACACTTGATAACCTGAATTTGGGTCTTTGAACATAGATGATGTAAAGAGAGAACCTACTCCACAAAGTTTATCCTCTGACCTTCATTTGAGAATTCTGTTTCACACACACACACACACACACACACACACACACACACACACACACACTCAAATATATGAAAAAATTTTTCTCCATGTTTTGGTTAAGATTGGGTTCTAAAACCAATCACCTAGGAAACCTGACTTTCTAGTTTGAATGAAAGCCACACCCTCCTGTGTTCTTTTAGCACCTGGAACAAGCCTCATTTTACCTTTTATCTCTCGTGTATCTTTTCCTTTAAGCTTGAGAAGAGGAAGTTTGTTTACCTTTGCGTTTTTGCAGCCCTGTGAAATGCCAGGCACACTGCATTCAATAAATATTAAAGACTAAAACTATGAAAAATGCATGTGACAGCTCAGTCCTGCGTGCACAGAAGAATGGAACATGCAGAGAATGAAGCAGTTTCACATCTTGCTTTGCATACCTTTGATCATAGAAGTTACATGTTGAATCATAGCAATTAAATGTTGTTACCTGGTCCTAACTAGTGGGGAAATAGCATCATTTTTAAAATAAAAATTTAAACTATAATACAAAACTAAATGGGATTATCGATATGTATTATAGGTAAAAATGTTGTAACAATCCTAGCAGGAGTGAAGATACTCTATGGAGACACTTGTTCTCCTTGGCTATCAGACTATGAAAATAATGATATTCATTGAATTAGATTTTTCTAGTCTCTTACGGTTTCTATTGCTATTATAAAACACCACCACCAAAAGCAACTTGGGAAGGAAAGGGTTTATTTTACCTTACAAATTTCATCTCAAAATTCACCAGAGGGAACTCAGGGTAGCAATCTAGAGGCAGAAACATGCAGATGCCATGGAGTAGTGCTACTCACTAGTTTCTCCATATGTCATGTTTGGCTTGCTTTCTTAAAGAACCCAGGAATACCAGCATAGGTGTTGCAATGCTGACAGTGAGCTGGACCCTCCCATATTAATCATTAATCAAGAAAATGATCAAACCACAGACTTGCCCACAGTCTAATCTTGCAGGGGCATTTTCTAGTCCAGCTTCCTTTCCTCTACCCAATGACTCCAGATTGTATGAAGTTGATACAAAATTAACCAGGAAACCTAAGAATTTCATTCCGGGACAAGGAAAAGAGTAAATTCTGGTGCCAGTGAAAGGAAGAACTAAACTTATTTAACCACTGTGCAGGGTCAGCCTGAATCTAGACAATGATGGGTCAGTGTTGGACAAGATCACACTTGACCAAGGTTTAGTTGTGTCCACCTCCTGCTCTCTATTTAAACCTAAACATTAGTTAAGACCCCAAACATGAACCAGAGAGGGTATCACTTGACCTCTGTACATATTTCTTTTCCTAATATAGTCAAATTGAATATATTAACTTCTTTGATTTTCACCACTACTTGTATGGTGGTTGAAAGAAAATGGCCCCAAAAGAGAGGGGTACTATAAGGAGGTATGACTTTGCTGGAGTAGGTATGGCCTTGTTGGAGGAAGTATGTCACTGTGGAGGCAAATTTGAGGTCTCACATATGCTTAAGATATTGCCCAGTTTCTCAGTTTCCTTCTTGTTGCTTTATATCAATATATAAGTGATGTGGGATTTCCCTCTGTATGCTTGAATACCATTAATGAATAAAGAAACTTCTTTGGACCTATAGCAGGGCAGAACTTAGTTAGATAGGGAAGACAGAACTGAATGCTGGGAGAAAGAAGGGCGGAGTCAGAGAGAAGCCATGTAGGCCCTGCTGGAGCCAGATGGAACTTTACCCGGTAAGCCACAGCCACGTGGCGATACACAGATTACTAGAAATGGGTTAAATTAAGATGTGAGTTAGCCAATTAGAAATTAGAGCTAATGGGCCAAGAAGTGTTTTAAATAATATAGTCTGTGTGGTTATTTTGGTTCTGAGAGGCCAGGATGAACAAGTTGCCTCTTTCTACATGTAAGGACTCTCAGCTCCAGCATCGTGTCTTCTGCCTGCCTGCTGCCTTGCTTCCTGCCATGATGAAGAACTGAACCTCTTACCTGTAAGTGAGCCAGCCCAGTTAAATGCTTTTTTTTTTTTATAAGAGTTACCATGGTCATAGTATCTCTTCGCAGCAATAGAAACCCTAACTAGGACTACCTATATCTTTCATTAGCCTGTTGAGGGCAAGTGGCTGAGCCTAGCCTACTAGCACTATCAGGGCACAGGTTTTGGCCCTCACAACTATGATAAGAATAAGAGAAAGGACAAGATTGTTTCCAGCTTCTCACAATGAATTCTTCAAAAATGCTAGCAATTTAAGGTATTTTAAAATTAAAATGGAAATGCTATTGAAACTTGCTGGTATAGCGTTGTGGATTTTTGCATATCTGCATGTTTTCTGAGAAAAGACACTGATTGACTTTTTTTCTAAATAATCTTTTCAAAGGTATTTATAAAACTCAAGGATTTAGATTTGGTTCTTATAGTACAAGAAATATAATGTCTATTCTGGGAATAGGCATAAAGCTAGATATAAGATGAAGAGGTGTCCCAAACTTTGGGTTACACACCTGAAGTGTATTTTACTTCTTGTACAGGACCAACTGGCTCCTCTTTATGTCACCCAGTGGTAATGGGGCTTTGAACATCATCAGAGATGCTGATGCAGTGGTTAGTAACAATGCTGTGAGTTATAAATGGTTGGGTGTTTCTGCCACACATGTCTCATGGATTCTACTACAGCCATGAAATGGTGCGAAGTTAACATCCAATGTCACATGTTGAATATGATCTCAGAGGTGCCATTGACAATGATAATCACGATATTTGTGATTCTAATGTAAAGGAAGCACTTTAAAATTTTTGGAGAATTTTACATTTGCTCCTTTAGTTAGGCTGTATTAAATTGCATTGAAGTCCTGCCTAGATCTGAAAGAAGCACCATAATTAGATAATTTACACAGTACTGACTTATTGGATGATTTCATACAGAGGACTGAATAACTAACTATGTGGTACGAGGTACAATGCATGAATATAATCAACTTTTTTTTTTTGTCCCGGAGAATAAAAAATGAGGTAAGTGGCACTCTTATCAGCTTAATCTACAGGATTGAAATAGCCTATTAATACCAAGCAATTTTCAGTCCAGATAGTTCAGGTATCTGAGAAGAGTTTTTCAAATTATCTCTTTAAAGAAAATAGATTATGTTGTTGTTGCTGCTAGTATTGTCTCGTTGGAGAGACTATCTGTTCTTTAGATGATGTTTTTAAAGAATAGCATGCTATCGGCGAAAAGAAGAAACAAGAAAAAATCAGAGAGCTCATTTGATTTTTCACAGGAAAGAAACATTTATTTTAGTAGCAACACAAAGCAGAGAAAATGAATGATTCCTGTGGTTTTTAGAACCAAGCTTTTATCCTGTTAGAACCATTGTCAAAAAAAGTGAAGCACGTTTTCATTCTGAATGCAATAAATTGTTCTCAGAGATTCGCTCTTCTACTCAATTGCTCTAAGATACTATTGCTCTTCGACAATAGGGCCTATTGAAAGGTAGAAAATAAAGTAATTGAAGGGTAAATAGCCTACAAGCTGGGATGGTTAACATTCAGAGGATGACTCACTGCTGAATAGATGTCCTATCAGAGAGTTTTTCTTGAGTTTCTTTCTGTTCCCTGAAACAGACAGCTGAACTGAAAACCTTGCAGACACTAATAGTTTGGGGTCTGCAGTGTTTTAGGATGTACCATGGAAAGCAGAGAAATATGGCCTACCTGAGTAAGTGAGTGTAAAGGGTTGGAACAGAAAGTAGAGACTCAACACCTGCATGACTAATAATTTTCAATCCCCTGTCTCACCTCCTAAGTCTAGACCATTGCTAACCGCTGTGTGTGATTTCCACAGCATGGCAAAACCATGGGTTTATCCACATAAAAAATGATAATGTATTTAAGTGGCTTATGTTTCTGCCATTCTGATGTTTAGAAACTTTTGAATGATTTTGCTATTTTGTTTAATAATAATGGGCTTCAATGATGTTCACACTGAACCTTCATATTTAAATTTATTGTTTCAAATGACTTGTTATTTTTGAATGGAGAGATAAATATTGTAAAAGAAGTAAACTTAATGGTAGATGCCTTTTCTACTCTGCATTTTTGTGTTGACCTTTGCACCCTATGATTCAATATTAAACACAGAAGTAACTTGACATTTTCTTGAAATGGACTGTAGTGCATATTATTGGAACAAATTCATCAATGCCTTGCAAATTTGTTCATTGCATTTTGCCTCTTGTTCCCTGCCAACTTTACTATTTAAAAAAAATTCACATGAAGTTTATATAAATATGTAAATCTATGTAGCATAAATAAAATCTGTATATTTATGAATCTGTATTATAGAAGCTTGAAAACTTTGAGTTTTTCCCATTTGGGCTCCCTGGATTTAGGACTTTCATGTGGATTTTAGTGTAGGAAACTAGTTGGTTCTTGTGATTATGTGCTGAAGGTTATTCACAAGAGCTAAAATAAAGAAAGAATACCTAAATATCAATTGACAGATGAACGGAAAGAGAAAACAAAGTGTGTGAGCCTGCATATGAAATGGAATTTATGTGGTAGAACACTATTCTACTTTATGCAAGAAGGGAAGAAGCCATTTGCTAAAGAAAAGAAGGACCTGCAGTATAATGATGCTAGAAGTTCTTCCTGTTCTGGATTTTCAGTTATGAGAAGGAAGTAAGTTCTAGAGCTATAGTGTAGAACTCTGTGCTTATGCTTTGTAATACTCTCATGCATAAATGAAGACTTGGCAGAAGGACTGGTAATATATTAGTGTTGTTACTTACAATAATTAAACACAGATAAGGGCTGGTGAAATGGCTTCTTCAATAGAATCCTTCCTGTACAACCATGAGCACCCAAGTTTAAATTCCAAGAACCCATATAAAAGCTGGGCAAAGTGGTAGGTATTTGTAATTTCAGTACTCATATGATAAGATAAAAGATAGATTTCAGTGCATCCTCAGAAGCCCCGAGTTTGACCTAGCATATGCTGTGGTGTATCTTGTCTCAAATATTATAGAAAGGAAGGACCTAAGGTGGTCCTCTAATGTCCACACATATACAGTAGCATACAAACACATACACCACATGCCCCTGAGTCTGCACAAGCACATACATGCCATCCCCTCCCGTAAACACAGTAGACAAGTTTTTGAAATTCCATTATATCTCTGATATTGTACATGCTGAAGTGAAAAATGGATCTGGAAATGATACTAATTAATATCCAAGCACATTTTGTTTTAAATAAGTGTATTTGCTCTTAATGATAATACTATTGATAATTAATAGTAATAATAAAATAGTAAAATAGAAATTTACTTATATGCATATATAAGCCTGTCTCTCATTGTATTTTTATACCTATTATTTGACTGAAAATTTTGCAAGAGCAAGCCAGATGACAATTGTCACTCAGATTCCACTGGTGACTACGGACACCTATGTAATTAAGAGAAGTCATCTTTCACTCATTTGGTTGATTCCCTCACTGGCAGCCGGTTGTCCTTTATCATGCTGGATTCAAGATGGTTGCAGTTTTTCCCTTGTTGCCTGGTAGCCCTTGACCACATAATGAAATGTTACATGTAGAGATGGTTCATTGTTACATGAACATGACAAATTATAGACCCCAATTGTCAGTCAAACACTAACACGGACATTACTCTGAAGATAATTCTATAGGTGTTTAAAGTTGTAACTATGGAGACTGTGTGATATAATCTGAGTGCCTGTGATTTAATCAGATGAAATATCCCATGAGCATCACTGAAAATTCTTGTGAGGAAAGCATTCTGCCAATAGACAGTAGCTCAACTTTGTTGCAGTGTCTCATATGTCAATCTGACATATGGTAGACATATTGTAGACATGTATAGACAGTTGTCTGCACAGTACTCATGTATTAATTCACTGCAATGAGTCTTAACACATATCTTCTACTGGCCCATCATGTTCTCATTAATTAAAGAGCCCATCATGTTCTAGAGATGTCCCAGGATACAGCAAAACTGCATTAGAAGTGGATATGCCAATTACAGAGTTCTGGGACAGTCACAAATGGAATACAGCCCTGCCCAAGGGCCAGAGACACTACTATCTTTGTGAGCATCAGGAGTCAGTAAGTGTTAAGGAATTCGGAGTTACTGATCCTGAAGTGAAGGAGTCTTCAGTGGGCATTCATAGTGGCAGGCAGAATATGTATTTGTTTGTTTCTGACTCCCCAAGACTATTTCTAATTTCATTGAAGTTTTATTTTTGCAGGCTTGAGAAGTTTGCAAGCTCTTCTGAGATGCTAATGTAGGCAGTGATAATATAGGCCACAGGATACTTATTTTGTATCTAATATGTGGGATTCTGGTATAAAGTCAACTGTTAGGAGATGGCTCTATATTGAATTGTGACTCTCTCAATATTTGTGTTAAAGTTATAACCTCCAATATGACTCTCTCAATATTTGTGTTAAAGTTATAACCTCCAATATTATTATCTAGCTATTATTAGATTTGGCTTCTGTATCCTTATGACCCGCTTGTCTCCTGTGCAAAGGTGAGGAAGAGTGCATTCCACAAAACACAAGTGGAGGTCCGAACACAATTTGAAGTGATTATGCCTATTCTTACACAATGAGTGTTCTAGGGATTAGATTCTGGACATCATGCTTGGTGGCAAGTACCTTACCCACTGAAGCATTTCAACTGCCTAGAAATGCATTTTAT
>NC_022020.1:15487786-15489536 GCF_000317375.1 Microtus ochrogaster | reverse complement strand
GGTGGCGGGGAGGAGGCAGAAATCCTTAATAAATAAATAAATTAAAAAAAATAAAGGAGAGGCTCTAAACTTGAAAGAGAGTAATGAAGGGTACTGGGAGGTTTTGGAAGGAGAAAAAAGAAGGGAAAAACAAAGAATGTAATTGTATTATAATCTCAAAATAATTTAAATAAAAGTGATAATAGCACAGTTGGTGGTCAAAGCTTAAAAGGATGATGTTGTCTACATATTATTTAATCTTGTAAATGTCTTATGCATATCAGTAACTTAAGGCCATACCATAGACAACATTTTTTTCACAAAACATCCCTCTTTTCACAAAAGAGTGTCTCGCATTGTAAACATGTTTTAATACCTTGCAGTTAATTCTTTACTTTGCTCATAGAAAGCATAGAACTCTCATCATGTGCAGTTCCTGTTATTTAGAAGAGAAACAATCACACTTCCCAAGAAATATAAAAGAATGAATCCAATTGACAGGAGGGAATGCAGGACCATCTGCCTTGCTTCCTGAGTCCAGCAGACCAGGAGGTTTGGAAATGAGCCTGGTAAAGCCTTGGGCCTTTCTTGTTTGGATTTTGACACTGTACAAATTGAGAACAATTAGATTGGGGAAGGCTTCCTAATTAATGATTATGTTTTAATGTTTTAAAAGACACAGCAATATAGAGGTTGGATAAAAAATGTCTGGTCAGTCTGTATCTGTTTATTTGGCTCCTCTTCTTTCTCTTAAGTCATACGATTGTTTTCAGAAAATATAATTATATCCGTAGAGATTGGTATTTTCATAAATCTTAGAGGATATTAAATATAGATAAAGCAATAGTTTTCTTCATGTAAGTCTATCAAGCAATGAAAGAAAATGAGGTGAAACAAAATTTAGTGAAAGAGCTAAGGACTCAAATTATGATCTACTTTTCTATATCTATCATCTGTGACCTATCTAACACCTATCTATCATCTATTATCTATGTATCTATCTATCATCTATCCTTTTAATCAGTATATTACCTATCATATTTCATCATATATTATCTATTAACTTTCAATAGTCTATTTAATCTTCTGTACCCCTATGAAATTTCAGTTTTAGAGACAACTGAAAAATATTAAAATTTTCATTTAGTGTTTAACCTAATATTTATAAAGAACATATTTACTATTAAGCTTTCTGTCACCTGTGATTTTGCTTCTTTTTATTTAAATCATTTATTCCTGTAGACATGTTCTTTTGTTAAAGCATGACTTTTGCATAAAGAATGTTTGTGTAGCACTAAGCATATCAACAAATCTGTCATGCCTTATTTAAAGCTCTATTTAATTGCTTTGCTATGGTCTGTAGCAGGTTTTTCTGTCATATGTCATTAATTCTTATTTTGTCTTCTCTGGAATTTCAAACCATACAGGGGATACACGTCTGTTGAAGCAAGTGATATGATATAGCATAAAGATGAGTGATGTGAAGTTCTCTTTGTCCATTCTCATCAAGGTTCACTGTGACATTTCCCTGGGTATTTTTCACTTGTGACTCCATACCTCCTAGGCTTGGTCTACCAGCTTGTTTCCCTCCTCTCTGCCTCGAGAGCTACAGACATATTTATCACACTTTCTGTAGTGTATTCTACTTTTGACTTACTGCATTTGCATCTTTGTTCTGGTAACATGAAATGGAATAGGACAGAGCAGCTCACTTCCCCTGTCATCCTCATGGATGTTGGATTTGACTAAGTTTACTTCATAAAATATATTT
>NC_022020.1:15463345-15487624 GCF_000317375.1 Microtus ochrogaster | reverse complement strand
CCCCCTCTCTGTGTGGAAGGAGGTTTTGTTGGTTACAACATTACTGTTACACACACTCCTCAGAGAGATTTTATCTCAGTTCACAGCACCATTCTACCTGCTTTACCCCAGTTGGAGCCAAAAAATCCTTACAAGAAAATATTTTCTGTTGCACTACCGATTATTACCACAGATATCTGGTATAGCCTTGCTCTTTAATTTCTCTTTTCAGTAGGTTCTTGTTTTTGACTGTCATACTATGGAGTTTTCCATGCTTTTATACACTTGGTTTACTCAAGGTTAAGGGATATTAACTCTATCACGGGCATCTCTCTTTCTTCTAGCTTCCAGGGCCATCTTTAACACCATTCCAATTGGCTACTCTCTTGTGAAGAGGCTGGTGACTTTTATGTTCTTTGGATACACCTTCTTGACTATATTCCATGTGTTTGATCAAAGTAGTCATAAGTATATTTATTTCTTTTTAGAGAAGCACATTTGTACTTCATTTATTTTTCAAAACAGCATCAAGAAGTAGGCGGCACACAAAGAAATCTAAGTCATCCTAACACAGATATGTTCTCATTCATGATTATTGTAGATTTTTCACAATAGCCAAGATGAAACCATTCTAGATGCCCATCACAGATGAATGCATAAAGAAACTGTGGCATACATAAATGAGGTAGTTATATTGAGCCATAAAGAATAAAATTATGTCACTTTCAGGGAAATGTATGAAAGGAGATCATCATGCTAAGAAAAATAAATCAGATTCAGTGTACATAAGAGTTTTTCACACATATTTGGAAGCTAGATTGATGTCACAGATATACAGTATAAAAATGAGGAGGACTATGTGGAGATAAGAAGGGAGAGTGAGGAGGAGAACAAAATGGAAAATCTAGATAAGATGCAAAACCAGAAGGGGGCTGTTGAAGAAATAAAAAGGACCTGCCAGAGCAGAGACAAGAAAGGAGAATGGAGGGGTAAATACGAGCAAAGTACAATGATACACACATATGAAAACATCAAAATGAGAGCTATTTTGTGTGCTAAGTGAAAATAATGATTAAAATGAAAAGAAGCTAAGGGAAAAAGAGACAATTGCTGTTTCTGTTTTTCACCTGGAACAGCTGAACATGGTAGAGTAAGCCCGACTCACTGTGATTGCTACTGGCTGAGCTCCTGGGTAAAATCTTATGCTCATATTCCTGTTCCACACACCAGCTCACCTCTGTGAACCCACTTGAGTCATGTGGGACAAATAACTAAAAATCAAACTCTGTAGGTCTACCTTTCCATTCCTGAACACAGAGGGAAGCCGGGTTTGGACACTGAAAGAGCTACAATGTTTTATATAAATCCTCTAAATTCCTCCTAAAGAAAATACCCATACAAGTTTGCAGAGCGTTTTTATTTTCTCTATAGTTTAGTTTTTGATACAAGTTTTAGTTCTATTTGGACTTCCCCCAAGCATTTTCTGCTGGGTTTGTAAGTGTGGAAAGATCAGCTGTAGGCCCTTGACTCTCCCAGAGTTCTGCAGTGTGACGATACAGTCCTCAAGGGTCTTTACTTTCCCCTCACTCTAAATATTCCCACCAAGACTTCACTGAGACAGATAAGCCCTCCACCAACAACTCTGAATTCAATACATTTTGATTTTTTCCACACTGGACTTTGGACAACCCAGGACATAATGTCTCCCAGGCCCCAGCTGTAAAATAAAACAGGACTTTAGGCATGGGTTCAGATGTGAAGTTCATGTAGATCTGAAGTAGAATCCTGGCCTTGGTATTATATGCCTTTTAAGACAATATTATCTTGTCAATCAAGTGAAAAGTACTTCCTCAATTCTACTTTGGCATTCTGCAATTTATTCCCCAATATGTCACTGCAAGACCAAGAGTGTAGACTGCCTAGTAAGTGGGCAATTATTTATTCTAAGAATTAAAACTGGGCAGTGTTGGCCTTTCCCCTCAGTTTTGTGATATTTAGATGATGGTAAGGAACTGTCCATGAAAAGCATCAGGATTTCACCCCTGAGTTTTGGGAGCTAACAAGGCAGTGCTATGACTATTTTAGTCCTTGCCAGACACAACTATCCCAATTGGGAAGTCTGAAAATTCTTAAATTTTCATGATATTCTGTTCTTAAATCTTAATTTTTTTTCACAGATGTTATGTTTTGATTATCATCATGAAAGGAGACTCTGATGGTGAGAAGACAGTGGTACTATGTCATCATTGTGTTCTGTATAAGTTGGGGGACACAATTTTAGGTGAATATATGCTTTATAATTGAATCAAGTTTTCCAAGAAAAAGATTACAAAGAAAAGTGTGTATACTTTAGAACAATATTACAGAACTAACTAACCAGCTTTATGGTCTTTCTGACAATTCTCTTTAATCTTCTATTCTCTGTAACTCAGTTTAATTTTTTCCTAACATTATAAACCATGGGCATTCTTTTAAGTATATGCTACCACACACATGCATGCATGCGTGTACACACACAAATGCACACATACATTCACAGTTATTTGTTGCCTGTTTCCTCTTTGTGAAAGTGTGGTGCATAAAACCTGAAAACAGATAATACACAGGAGTTCAACAGATGCTTATTTTATCTTGATGTGTGGCATCAAGATATTTTATTGGAGAATTTTCTTAGAGAAACTGGAGGTTCCTTTTGACTTTGATGTCCCATAATTGTGTTAATGTCACTCACAGAACTAGAAAAAATAAGGCTTAGTTGTCTAAAATTCAAGCACACAGAAGAATCATTGAGAGTTTTTAAAATATGGGCTTCTGGGAAGGGGAAATGATTCAGTGGGTATAACATATGTCACAAAGATGTGATCTGTTTTGTTTGAATCTCAAGACACCATGTAAAAGCCAGATGTGGTCTTATTTATCTGTCTGTAATCTCTGCATTACTATGGCAAGGAGGGAGGTGTAGAGAGGAGAATCTCTGGAAACTTGAGGCCCAGCTAGACTAGTAAGGAGTGCTATTGCAAACAATAACAATTAAATTACGGTCTCAATCAAGGTAAAAGCCAACACCCAAGGTCATCCTCTACTCTCCACATGGGCACCATGACAAGTTTACCCTAGCACACACATACATAGTGGGTCCATACATTCACACACTCACAGACAAATAAAAGTAAATGTAGGCTTCCCAGTTCTCCTTCTAGAATTTTTGATTTAGTAGGTTAGGGTGTTTTCAGGTCAAGGACATACAGCCATTTCTCACAAAGCTGTGTGTGGTATGCTGATGAGATTAATTTAAGAGTTAAAGCCCTAAGCAGGGCGGTGGTGGTGCACGCCTTTAATCCCAGCACTCGGGAGGCAGAGGCAGGCGGATCTCTGTGAGTTCGAGGCCAGCCTGGTCTACAAGAGCTAGTTCCGGGACCTGTACCAAAGCTACAGAGAAACCCTGTCTCGAAAAAAAAAAAGAGTTAAAGCCCTAGATAATATCTGAGTTTCTATAAATTATAATAGTTTGTGACCAAGAGTAAGAGAATGATCCATATCAATGTATTGTCAATAAACCATGTAGCTTGGAACTCCTCAAAATTAGCAACAAGATGGAGTATGCTTTTAGAAGTCCCCTGGCAACTTCTGAGCAGGTTTGCATAAAACATTACAGGACTTATAGGCATTTATTATAGGAATTCAAAATTGAATGCATAATGGGCTTGATAAGCTAGTGTTTACATTTTAGAAATTTATAAGGATGTAACAGCAATCCAATTTCCGAATATGCTTCTCCCTTGACATAAAGATTTTATACAATAATCATCTCAGCAGTGTCTGTCTCTGATTGCCTAGTGTGCTTTGCAAAATACTGATCCTTAAGGCTGATGATCATAGCACTATCATGACTGGTAAGTGAGATTTACACTATAGTTCTGGTTGTTATAAAAATAAATCAAAATGCATATATTTGACCAGTATTGCTTGTTTGTAGTCAGGAAAGGAGTTGCAAAATTTGCTTAACTGTTAATGTTCTGGGTTAATATATTCTGAAGGAAATAGTCATATTTCCTGCATAATAAATATGAGTTAAGCTCATTAATTACACTGGGATTAATGTGTCATTTTGTATAGATGCTCCAAAGATAATTTGCATTGAATATTTGACCTTTTATATTATTATATGTTGTAACAGGCCAACATTTAACATATATCATAAATCCAAAAATAGAAACAGCATGCTCCTGAAATATTTTTATTTTATTCAGTTGCCTTCCAGTAAGAATTTCTATGCACCATAAGCATCTAAGACAGCATAATAATGCTAATTTCTAAACTATGGGGATTCCATTAATGACAGAATTTGTCCTACTAACTGTAAACAAAGTAAATATTTTTCTTTAGCTGAGACTACACTGAACTTGATGATAAAAAGATCCCAGATAGGAGAGGCATTTAAATGATAGAATAAAAATTTCAGTTTACAACTTTATAATAGACAGAAAAAGTTCTTTTATAAAAAGAGGCTCTCAACTATTGCCTTGAGAGTGTAAGGAGAGCAAAAGCAAAAAGGGAAGGTGAAATAATATTATTTCAATCAAGACTTTAAAAAAGTAAGGAGTAAAACTTAAGACATTATCTCCTTTTGCTATTAGATTAAAAATTTAAAAAATAAATTTCAATAAACTTACTTTCAAAGGTCAAATAATGAGAAATTAATGTAAGTTGTCAAATTCTTTTTCCTTAATAATAAAGAAAACTTGTTTGAAAGGTCAGATGATTATAATTGCTTCTCTTACAGCTTACTTTGTAAAATTTTCAGTTAATCCTTCAAATATATATGATGATATTTTCTGGAAACCATGTGTGGCTTATTAGCTTCCAATTACTAAGCATTGTATATTTGCATATTTCTGCGTATTGTGATGGCTCATTTTAATGTCAACTTGTCACACATGACACTCATCTGAGAAGGGAGCATCACCTGTCCTTCTTGTCTTAATTGATGTGAGAACAAACTCCTGGGTGTAGTGTGTGGGTGGCACCTCCTGGTAGCAGCCCAGATAAGGGGGGTGGTAACAGAGCTGCTATTCACTTTGTGCTGACTTGACCTTCTCTCTTACTTAAGGGCCTTCTCTCTTCCCACAGAGATGATTCAGCCTGTTGCTGAGGCTGCTTCCACTGATGATATTAAAAGCAATGCTTCCAGGCTTCCTTCATTAAGGACCAGTGGCTCCCCTTGTGAACTATGCAAATACTTATCCAGTGTGAGACAACCACTGTGGGATTGCTCCAGCTGATGAGGGCTTAGTCTCAATGACTGAAAAATTTAAGGCTCTCAGCCTCTCAGACAAGATACAACTTGTAAATATTTTAATGCTAGACTAATTAATACTCTTTTTCTGTCTCTCTTTCTCTTCACATGCATACACACACATATATACCACAATCATCATCATCACCACCACCACCACCATCATCCTTTTGGCTCTGTTTCCCTAGAGAACCCTGACTAATAAATACATGTATATATTATACATACATATAAAAGTGATTTTATATTACTTTAGGATTTATGTGGGATAAAACTGTTGAGAAACAGTGTGTTCTGTTATGTATTTTTCTTCACTGTCATGGTTTCATGGAATATTAAAAAGACCACACAACTATAAAAACAGATTTAATTACAATTACGGCACCACCAATTTTGCTTGTGGCTATGTCATTTTAAAAATAACTACATCTGTTTCACCTTTTTCATCAGCATTTTATTTCTTGTATCATTGCTGCTCATTCCTCACTTTTTGTGACATGTCTCAATGACTATCAAGAGCACCTTCAAAACTTGTGCTCCCTTCCAACCACTATTCACCAACAGGAAAATAGAGTTGCAATACAAGCACTCACGAACTGTAACTCCCTGAGAAGAAAATGCTTCTACAGAACTATTTTAGGATCTCAGCAGTATGTCCTCCTTTGGACTACAATGTACTTAGAACAGGAGCTGTGTTCCTTTATGTCCTGTGCAGCTTCTGATTTACTGATGGTCCTTAATCACATAGTCATTAGTGGCTTCCTTGCCTCTCTTCCATGTGACTCCATTTTGGTAGTGAAATTTTATTAATCACAGTTTGCTAACATGTGCTACCCTTAACTCCCCCCCCCTTTTTTTTTGAGACAGGGTTTCTCTGTGGATTTGGAACCTGTCCTGGAACTAGCTCTGTAGACCAGGCTGGTCTCGAACTCACAGAGATCCGCCTGTCTCTGCCTCCCAAGTGCTGGGATTAAAGGAGTGCGCCACCACCGCCCGGCCTTAACTTTCATAGTATAATGATTCATCTTACTTACATAGCAGAAGTTTATTTTAACCTATTGTTTCCAACCTGTGGATATCTCTTTGGTAGATAACTCACCAAAATCCAAGTCAGAGAGAATCTGACTCATGTACAACACCTGAACTGGTTAGCAGTCTAGGTCTGACAATCAAGCACTTAGGTTAAAAAGAAACATTTGATAATAAGCTTTTAACAAAGGCTAGGGCTGGGATATAAGGTTCCATGTGTGCTAGGCAAATGCTTTAGTACAAAACTCTGCAGATTCCTTAGGGTTCTCTGAGGAAGGGTAAAAAGGCAGTTTAGTTAGAGGCAAAACCAGTTATGTCCTCATTCTTATACTCTGTGCTGTAATTGTGGTCATAGGTTACAGATAGAAATAGCAACCACAACAGAAATTCTTCTTCTAAAGGATTTGTGTGAGAGGTGCATGGACATGAAACAAGTAACAATTATGTGCATTCAGGTCACCAAAATTCCAGTGCATAGACAGAAAACTAGAATTCAATGAGTAAGAAATTTCTTGGTATCTCTTTTAAGTTTCCTTAATTTTAATTAAAAGGACTCAAAGGAATAAATGAGAATTCATAACTGTTATAGATACGAAATATCTGCATCCTGATAGATAGTTTTCATTAATTAACTGTTAATAAAAGGACATTTTCTAAACTCCTCAAGCATAGACTTGACTTCAGTGATCTCATCAGTTGGCTTGCTTTGAAACTCCAAGCTGCTTTGGAGATCTGGCATCAGAAAACTCTAAGTCTGATCCCTCATTGCCTCTATGAAAACACTTTAGACTCTCAAAACCTTAGACTTCGTTAACAAACTGAAGCAACAGAAGAACTTAAAAATTCTGATTTGATTGTTTGGTTTGTTCTCTTTGAGCAGTCCATCATCAGAAAAACAACCTCTGCAGTTTTGTGGAGAGAACAACCCTTTCTCTGAATTCTCTTCATGGAGTTACTGTTGTTTTTATTTGAATGGATTATTTTTGAATTATAATTTATTTACAGTAGAATTTGGGATAATGTATTCTCCGATACCTTTCTGTATCTCCCTTCAGGCTTTTCTACACTTGTCTTCCAAAGTGTGGGTTGGAGCCATTTCTCTGAGAGATCTTGGCTACTTATTAGATCCTTCTGAAATTTCTTTCATCAGATTATCAAGGTTGGACAGGTTTTGCAAGGACATAAATTATCTTACTTTGCCCCAGCACATTTTAAATCCATTTTATCACATTTAATGTGTTTACCTCTCACTGCAGGTTGTTTGCATTTTATTGAGAGGGAATTTTTCTAATGCTCTATAAAACACACTTTTTTTTATTTACTAGTAATTTTAGGAAAATCATTATCAAACATGTGTTGTATTACTAGCAATCATGCTACTAACAAGGAAGCATTTGGAAAACACATTATTATAGCCACCAACATTACATGGAACACTGTAGAAATTTTAATTTGTCAATGTACTCCTTTGAGAGGGTCCACAGAGGTGAGCCTGTTTCTCCTTGACTGGATGTTAGAGTTTGAGCTTATTTTTGCTCTTTCAAAGTTATTGACAACAGGTGTGGCTATAAATGAGAGATTCTGACTTAGGGTGTGGTTAATTAGTATTTTGGGTATAGAGGTGAATCCATTCCACCTGGACCAAAGGTCAGAGAATTCAAGTCTCTCCTTATATCATGTTAATGAGGTCTGTTGAATCCCTCCTCCACTTTTGGAGTAAAGTATCTAAGCATGTGAAATAAATGAGGGCAGATCCAGAGTTCAGTATTCACTGAAAGTCCCTCCAGATGCTTTTCTGTGTTTCTGTCTCTTATTTCTCTCATATTTCTATTCCTTTGCTTCATAATTCTAATCCTCGTGTTCCTATCCTGGAACATATGAATTTCATCAAGACTGGTTTTCAACACTCCTTTAATATTTAAAGGTTATTAAATATTAAAAATATTTTTAAATGTTTATTTTTTATATGTATGGATGCTTTGCCTGCCTGTATGACTATGCCCCATGTATATGCAATGCCTACAGAGGAGGGAGGAGGGTGTCAGATCCTCTAGGATTGGAGTTTCAGATGATTGTGAGCCACCATATGGATGATGGGAATTGGACCCAGATTCTTTGGATGACCAATCAGAGCTCTTAACTTTTGAGCCATCTCTCTAGCCCCAAAGGTTATTTAATAACACAGTCAATAATTCTGGGAGTTGAGGAGGTAGGAAGTCTGCATAATTATGTAAATCATCACAAAATATCACAGTCAATGTAAAAATGAGAGAACGTTTACTAATGGACATGTATTTTTTTTTTAATTTTAACTGATGGACTTTTAATCTTTCTTCCATGAATTTTTAATAGAAACTAATTCTTACATGTTCTTTAATTTTTTTCTTAATAACAAAGAAGTTGTTTCTACTTCCATTGGTTTAAGTTTTTATAAGAAGAAATTCATTTTTATCTTATTTTAATATATAATTTTCCATAGAAATTTGGGACTAGGTACATTCATAACATGTAAATGTTAGAGGTCAGCTTTACAAAAGCAAGAAAGAGACAGTTTCTGAACCTTGTGAGCATTCAGTGTACTGTAGAAGTTGTCAGGGCACAGTTAGACATATGACTGTACCAAGCACGGTGTGGCTATAAAAGGGTGCCAGGAAATATACCTCGGTATGCTCCGGCCATGGTGGGAGTACACAGTGAGTGTGTGTGTGTGTCGTACGAATAATAAAAACCCAGAGTCAGATATTGGGATTCAAGCTGAAGATCAGAAAAGCAAAGCACCAACCATTAGAGAGATCTTTTACCTCTACCAAATGTTCAGGTTGAATGGGCGAGATTCTGTCTCCATGAGTTCTCAAACTCCACACTCTACTGATTTCCTGTCTCTTCCTCTTTATATTACTCTCTCTGCCCATCATATCATTCCTGTCTCCACCTTCCTAGTTCAGGGATTAAAGTTGTCTGATCCCAAGTGCTTGGATTAAAGGGGTGAGCCACCACCACCTAGATCTCTTTCTGGATCAATCTTATGTAGCACAGAGTAGCCTTGAACTCACAGAGATCCATCTGCCTCTGTCTTTCAATGTTTAGTTGGTTGAGTACATAAAAGAAAATGTTAAAATACTTTGAAATTGAGGAAATCCATAGATTAGTGACATTTTAGTATTAGTGCAATAGAGAAAGGAAGGCAAATTGAATGGTCCTGATTGAGTGTCTTTCCAGAGCATACTGAAGATTTAAGAACTAAAAATAGCCGGGCGATGGTGGCGCATGCCTTTAATCCCAGCACTCGGGAGGCAGAGGCAGGCGGATCTCTGTGAGTTCGAGACCAGCCTGGTCTACAGAGTGAGTTCCAGGACAGGCTCCAAAGCCACAGAGAAACCCTGTCTCGAAAAACCAAAAAAAAAAAAAAGAACTAAAAATAGTAAAAAGAAAACTCAAAAAATAGTTTTGTACAGGTAAGTTAGACTACAAGTGATTCTTTCCTACTGATTGTAACTCATTGCCTTAAATTTTATATGCTGGGAGATGAATATGATACTTATTTTTAATGCTTTTTATATGAAAGCCAACAGCTTAGGGTATCAAGCTGTGCAGTTGGGTTAGGAGGGTCTTTTAGCTGGGGTTGGGTTTTAAGCTCTCTTTGCAGATGACAAGTAGAGCCACATCTTGAGTATATTAGTCTGCTTCTTCTTCAAATGACTGACGCAGCCTGGATATCCCAGGCATGGATTCGATGTTTTTAAACATTAAATTTATACCATAAAAGTTGGTAAAAATACATTTCATTTAAGAGTTTAGTGACTTGGTAGACATATTTTTGTGATTTTAGATGCCTGTCAGAACAGTGTTGGGTATTCAAGCAGAAATAAAGAACACATATCTTTTTTAAGTGGACGTTCATGAAGAAGTACTTCATTATATTTCCAGATGATGGACAGTCTCGGTGATTTTGAAATAATAATTGCATAAGCCAGCTGCTATATTTTGTCTCATAGTCAAGTGGAATTCATGATTTCAGTTGCTTACAAATTGAGGTTAGTTTTTCAGATTTGAAATTTTCAATGTCCTCATATAACTGTCAGGATACCACCATTGACAAAAACTTTGTTAAATAGAGTTTTAATTAGCTCTAATAGAATATAGAAAACAATCTAAAAGCATTTGCTATATCAGGAAATGGCTTCATTTGGCTCACAACTACAGTATCTTGTTCTCAGGTTCTGTACATAAGCAGATAGTTTACAGTGAATATAAGTTTACTATAAACTAAGGCTTTTTAATGGTTACATTAAATTCTGATTCTAAGCAAGTGACTTACTCACAAATAGTTCTATTTTTCATATTAAAAAACAACATCAGCACCATCATTAAGATTCCTGCTCACATTTACACAGCCAGCATTGTTCAGGGGATTTCAACAAAGTCTGCATGGCCAAAAAAATACCCTCTGCGGTGACCAACTTATAGTAATAATAATAACAAAAACATGGCAATATGGTATTGGCATAAAAGCAGACACACTGATCAGTAGGATCAAACTGAAGATACAGACATAATTCATACATGTATGGTGACCTAATTTTTGACAAAAAAGCCAAAATACAAAATGAAGGTAAGTTAGCTTCTTTATCAAATAGCACTTTTCTAATCAGATAGGTACATGTGGAAGAATGAAAATAGACCTGTGTCTATCATCCTTTACAAAACTCATCTCCAAACGAGTCAAGAACTTCAACATGAGAATATATACCCTGAATCTGAACACAGAGAAAATGGGGGATTAGTATTGAACTCATTGACACAGGAAAGGAATTTTCTGAATAGGACACAAAAAATAGGGCCCCATTAAGCTGAAAAGGTTTACACAGCAAAGGCCACCACTATTCTCACAAAGCAGTCACAAACACAGCAGGGAGAATCCTTACCAATTATGCATCTGGTAGCAGATTATTATCTAGAATAAATAAAGAACTTAAAAACACACACAAAACAAATAACTCAAATGAAAAATATGAAGTATTGGACCAAATAAAGAATTATCAAAAGAGGAAAAATAAATGGCTGAGAAACACATAAAAAATGTTCAACGTCTTTAGACATCGGGGAAATGCAATAATACTACTTTGATATTTTATCTTATCCTCACCAGAATAGCTAAGATCAATAAAACAAATAACAGCAGAGAAAGGGGAACATATTCTGGTGGGATTACAAACTGACAGAGTCACTATGGAAATCTTGTGGAGATTCCTTAAAAGACTGAAAATCTCTCTACCACGCAATCTACCTCTACCACACTTGGGCATATAGTCAAAGAGCTTTACATCTCACTATAGAGATACTTATTCATTGGCATTCATTGTTGGTCTACTAAGAGGAGTTAGAAACTGGAAATAGCCTAGATGAACTGATGATTGGAATGCATAAATGTACATTTACACAATGGAATGTTATTCACGTGTTAAGAAATATGAAATCATAAAAATTACAGATAAATTGAGGGAGCTAGAAACAATGATCTTGGAGTGAGGTAACACAGACTTAAAATATTTCATGTTTTATCTTATATGCAGATGTTAGCTTTTAAGCTTTGGGTATACATGTTTCAAACAGAAAAAACCACAGAGGTTAGTTAACTACTAAGGGAGTTGACAGGGGAAGAGATCTTCCAAAGAAGTTGAAATAGAATATAGTGCTATTAAGTTGGATTTTTCTTTGACTATCTTCAATGTTTGTAACACTCTTTAAACCTTTATTTCACTTTGATTTAAATCATTTCTGCCTTCCCTCAATAGGCATTATGTTTTATTTATTTTCTTTCTGTTATTTTAGTTTTTCCTGAAAAAAATGTTTTTTTATTTCATTCTCTGCAGTTTTGACACCTAATTTCAAAGTTTTTCTTATCCTACACTTAAATTGTTTCTTCAAGTGTAGCACTATTTTCCATACCATATTTGAAAGTATAATGTTTAAACTTTACTATTAATAGCTGTCTTTGCTGTCTCTATGCTTGATACTTCCCCACTGTTTGAGTTTGCTGAAGCTATTCAAGAAGAGCGTGATTCAGACAGTCCAACTTCGTGGACATTAGTTCCTACAGAAGGTTAAAATATTTTTGTCTTAGTTTTAAGGTCGTCTGGTTTCAACATATTCTCTTCACTCCACTTATTTACTTCTCAGATGCTTTCTGTTCATTTTCAGCAAACTTTATGTAACCTCCATTCCATGGTCTTATTTATGATTTATTTGAAATTTGACACCATTATTAAAAGTTAAAAGGAAATGAACATATGTTGGCTTCCAAGGTGTGTCCCTACCTCTCTGTAGCTCAGGGGTTAGCAATTTGGGAGTGATTGTGTTCTGATACTTTAAACCATCAATGAAGCATCTCTTTTCTGCCCTTGGATATTTGTGTGGTAAGAGAACTCATTTAGAGTCGATTTGGTGCAAAATCCTGCTGGTTCAGTGTACTCTTACCTGTTTTGTTTAAAAAGCAAAGAAATAAAAAAGTAAATATGATATACAGTGATGGACACCATGAGAAAATAAAAATATCCCAACCTATTATAATAAATGACTATGTGATGTTATTTGTAATAGCATCATATGGGAAAAGAAGAAAGAAATAACATATCTGTTTGGACAAAGCAAAACCCCATTGAGGGAACCAGTCATAGAGAAAGACCTGGAAGAAATTAAACACAACTTGTGAAGACATTTGCCCAAATAGTTTCTTTTGGTTACTTACCCTTCATATTCTTTAATTTTTTTTTTATTAAGAATATCTTTAATTAAACAGAACCATCAGCCACCTATATCCAATGGACATTTACAGCTACTCCATCTGAAAACAGTAGAAAAAATTCTTTCCAAGAACTCATGAAATATTCACTAAGGGAGACTGTATGACAGGCTCTAAAATTAGATAAGGTTGAAGCTTAATAATAAAATCAGATTATCATCCACCGTATTTAACTCTTTACTATGTGTTGCATTTAGTCTCTTTAAAAATTTGTTCTTGTTTTTGCCTTCTCTTCATCTCATATTCTTTAAATTTTGTATGAAAAGAATAAGCTATTTTCCCCATCACTAACAAAGGAACACCAACTGTTTTGTTTATGTTTAGTCTAAATATAAAAGGTTATTTAAAATCTTGAGGCAATTTACTAATAACTTGTTTATTTACTGAATTAAAAATACTTTGAAGATACAGCCCAGTGAGACACAGCTTTTATATAGTAATGGCAATTTCAGTTAAATAAAATAAGAATGCAGATTAGTTGCAAGAGACTCACCTATAATACCAGCACCCAAGGAACTGAGGCAGGAAGACCGTTCCAAATTTGAGGCAACGCTAGCCTATAGTGGGAGACCTTATCTCAAAAGAATGCAAATTTTAAAAAGGAAGTCAATGCCGGGCGATGGTGGTGCATGCCTTTAATCCCAGCACTCAGGAGGCAGAGGCAGGCGGATCTCTTGTGAGTTCGAGACCAGCCTGGTCTACAGAGCTAGTTCCAGGACAGGCTCCAAAGCCACAGAGAAACCCTGTCTCAAAAAACCAAAAAAATAATAATAATAATAAAAATAAATAAATAAATAAAAAGGAAGTCAAAATAACCAATGTATATGCTTTGTAACTTGTTTGTGTCATGCCTTTCATGCTCAATCTGCATTTTATTTGGGTAAAGTTATTTGACTTCAATTCTGCTGATAATTATACTCCCACATAAAAATGATTTTACACCCACATAAACATGGTTTCCTGGTACCAAGAGATAGTTTTTAATTCTTCTCCCCATACTTCACACTTCATGAACAGGGCTACAGAATTGTGCACTTTGTACAGATCTAAGTTACAATTTCATAACCCTTTCAAGATACACACACAATTTTTCCTAAACAGTAAATTAATTTCTATGAAACTTGTCTATCAACAGCTTCAGTTTCCATATAAAGAAGCCACCATAGCTGGTGCCTCAGGACATCAGAACAATCTTCCCAAAAGTATAAATACAAAATTAAGCATTCAGTTTACAGAAATATTATCTGTAAACTGATAAATGGTGTTTTTATCTCCAAATTTTACTCTGTCTTAAGACATTTTTCTAGGAGGTAGGTACATAGCATCAAATAGCTTTAATAATACAGTAACTACAACACACACACACACACACACACACACACACACACACACACGGGGGGGGGCATCATCACCCACACCTTCATCTAGATGTGCAAGCTCCTGACTCAAAATTCCTTTACTAGACTTGTACCTTAAGTCCAACACATGAACATCCTGGTAAATGGGACATGAGAGACACTTTCTAATTTAGGAGAGAGAGAGAGAGAGAGAGAGAGAGAGAGAGAGAGAGAGAGAGAGAGAGAACCAGTGGTTTCTAATATTTCTGTAAGTTTTACTTTCGGAGCAAGATTGGTTCTTTGAAATCAAGTTGTGTATGCATTGTGTATGAAATATAACTTTTGTATATATACACACATATATGTATGGATGTGTGTAAATATTTGTTTGTGTGTTGGGGCACATGCCTGTATACACATGAGAAAGGCAAAAGATAACTTTGGTTTTTATTCCTCACAATCTGTCCACCTTGGTTTTCAAGACAGTCTGTCCCTGGCCTTCATCTCTCCAACAGGGGTAGGCTTGCTGATCAGCAAGCTCCAGATTTAGCCTGTCTTCATGTCCCCAGTTCTAGGATTATAAGCATTTGCCACCATACTCAGCTTTCTCTTTCTTTTGTGTTCCAGAAAGTAAACTCAGATATCCTGTTTGTGAGGATATCCATTTTGGTAATGGATATCACTGACTAGACCTTTGAATATTCTACTCTTAAAAATAAATGTGTAGCTACCTAGTGTTTCTTACCCCATAGTTTCCAGGGTGGTGATCTTACCTCCTTAGAAGCCTGATATGCAAGTGGAAGCCAAAACAGATCATTACCATTTTTGCTAGACTCAAGTAATAGACCTTTATATATTAAGAAATTAGCCAGAATAATATAAGTGCTTCACTTATATTATTACAGACAAATTCTTAGCCACACTTTTTCATTATGTGGAATTACAGACCTGATGATTAGAGACAGTGCTTGGGAATGTGAACCCTCAAGCATTCCCACAAAGTGTGCCAGACTCATTAGTATGCGTCTAGGAACCTTCTGAAGAATTCTCATGGTCTTCTCACTAAACTCACCTTGAAATGACAGGAGTTGCTAGGCTCTATCTCTGACTAATCCAGTAATTAGGACTCTGACCACAACCGGCTTTCCCCTTACTGTCCACTGCCCAGATAATTGCTGTGACATTTCATTTCTCTCTTCTGAAAGGAACACTCAGGCAGAAAGCTCATTCTTCTAGAAAGAGCTCCAGACCCTCAGTTACTGTGTGATTGCAGTTCACAGTTCAATGCCTTGCTCTTTAGTTCACGGTCAAGGGCTGCTTTCCAGTTTGATTACTTTGAGGTAAAAGAAGTCTAGGCAGATACAGCACTTTTTCTTATTTTCCACTTGTTAGGAGGTAGTTAAATGCAGATAAAGCTGCTCATTAAAGGCTGTTTCCTTTGAGTGTGGCAAAACATTTTGCCTGAAAATGGATAAGATTCCCACTTGGGCCACCATTAAATGAACCCATCTGAATAATGAAGGAACTCTGTTACAAGAGAACTTGGTGTTTTGTATAGTACATAATCATTGCCATTTGAATTTGTAGACGAAAAATCACAATGGTAGAAAACCATTCTGGATGGTTCAGAACAGATATTTTTCAATATAAATTCTTTCTTCTTAGAGTAAAAGTAATAAGATAGACTCAGTCTTAAACTGGAACACAGGAAAACATGGGTACTATCAGAGATACATAACTAAAACATATGAGACATATGAGGATACTTGATAGAATTACTTTCTAAAATTATTTTTTCACTGCTCTCTTTCCTACTGTGCATGTGTGTGTTAGAGAGAGAGAGAGAGAGAGAGAGAGAGAGAGAGAGAGAGAGAGAGACAAAGACAGAGAGACAGACATTCACTGCATACATGCATAAGTCAAAGTCTGTTTGCCAATTCCCTTCTACTGTGGGCTTTGTGAATCTAATTCAGGTGCTCAAGCTTGTATAGCCTGCCTTTTACTCACTGAGTTTTCTCCCCGACCCTTGGTAGAACTCCTTACAATTGAATAATGCTGAACACCTGATAGATGCTAAAAACGAAAGTGGCTCCTGAAGGACACGAGTAGGCAGGATCCTGGGACAGTGAAGGAGACACACATAGTAGACCACCAGTTTGCTGAGCAAAGTCTAAACACCTTAGCAGAATGAGAAGCAGTCTGGGTTTATCATTGTTTTCATCTAGGCTTCACTACCATATGAAATGAGGTATTTAAGAAGAATAAATAGACTTTAATTTGTTTAATCTCCACAATACCACAGTTTCTCAGCAGAAACAGAAAACAATTTCTTAACTGCAGTCAATGCAGCTTTTACTTTCCGTTCATGAGGCTCCTTAATCCTATAATTCTCAGCATAGGTATAATTTTTTTCTTGGGATATTGCAAATGTCATTTCTTTCTGAATTCCTTTTTTTCTCCTTTAACATAAGGAAGAGATGACAGAAGAGTGGTGCTGGTTAAAAAATTTTGAATTTTGTCTCCAGCAGTGAAAAGAACTCAAACTTTGAACTTTAAATTTCGTTCTGACCAGTTGCATAATTTATTTCAGTCTTTATTTTATTGCGAGGGAAGAGTTTGATTCTGAGTTTTGGCTTCTTATTTCTAGTGGTCATAAATGTTCACCTGAATGAAAGACTATATCTTAAAGCAAAAATGATCTTTTGTCTTTGGGTGCCAATGTGACTATAATCACAAGTTTCAAATGGACACTGGAGTTATCTGCAATGAGAGCAATGTTGCTTCATTTTATTATAGCCACTTGTTTTATCACTGTGACCAAACACCTGGTGAAAATCCAAGTTAAAAGAGGATTTATCTGGGCTCATAGTTCAAGGGGGTTAAGTCAAATATTTGTTACTGTGATGATTCTTTGTCTCTTCAGACCTTGACTGAACTTAACTGAAAAGCTGAGCCAGGCTGTGAGCCTCAAGAGAGATTACTCATTTTCTCTACCAACACCCTACTCTACAGTTTCCATATTTTCCCCAAATCAGAACCTGCAGCTCGAGACCAAATGCTCAAACTGGAAAGTACCTACAGGGTGATTCATTTCCAAATTATAAATTTTCAGATCTCTTGAGTAGCAAGGATCCTGCTTACTTTTCTTTCTTATCATTATGCACGATGAATACATGCTAATACAAATTTTGTGTATAAAAGGAAAGCAAAGCAATTTTCACCTTAAACAAAAACCTGACTGTTACTCTTGTATTAGTAGGAATGTTAATCTGAAATGGCAGCTTTCCTAAGATGCTGAAGTTCTGTAATGTACCTATTCTGCTGTATTTATATTTTTCATGCATAAGAAAACAATACTGCTCTTCTATAAAGACCATTCTGTTGAAAGGGTAGGTCAGCTGAAGCATTTTTTACAGTGTTAATTTATAGATTGGGGCATATTATGGAAGTAAATGAGACAGGCATTTCTCATCAAGTTGTCTGGCTTCATTACCTGATGATTCTGCTACAGACTGGGGTGTGTTTAAGAGGCATTATGATGATAATTTACACATTCTGAGTACACTAATGCATAGTGTCTTGTGCCAAACTCTTTTGCCAGTGTTCCAAATGATCACTCAGGCCCCATGGATAGCTTTACTCACTGTTGGTTAAGTTCCAAATTTAAATGGATCATATACTAAACATCACCTTGGTATTGGTATTTCCATCTACTCCTTAATTTTTATTTGTTGCATATTATGAGTAATTTCCATTCTACCTCTCTAATACTCTACACAGTGAAACTGAAACTGAGCCTCTAATTGCTCATAATACAACGATTTCATTTATAGTTTTGGGTGATGACCACATTCCCTCAAAATTCAATCACTTGAGTGATGGAAAGGAAGCTATAGGAATCTAGTTTCTGATGATAGTATTACATATAGTGGGTAATGTGCCAGTTTCAGTGAGGTGCTGAGTCTTCACCTTGCTTCATGAAGAAAGTGTCAGTGCAACTGATTTAATCTAGAGGAGAGCCAGGTTATAAACCAGTAAATCTATAGACATAGAGAAGATAAAAGTGCTGACAAAGTGTAGATGTTTTATCAAAGAGAATTCCAGTCAATATACTCTTCCATCTGAAATGTCTGTCCCTTCTGGGGCTCCAGCAGTCTGTGGCACTGGAGAACTTGAAAATATTCCAGAAATGCTGGGAGACTCAGTAGCTTCTGAGAAATAGTCTGATGGTGGCAAAGAGCTGTTAAATTAGTAAATAAACTAGATCAAGTGTGTGAATAGATGTGAGCCAGCATCGGACTGAATTAGCATAAAGTGCTTGTGGGTACAGATTGGGGAGAATTTAGATTATTATTATTTATTGCATTTTAAGGTATGTTTTAAAAGTTATCTATTCTTTGGGAGTTCCTTCTAAGAAGGTAACAAAACTTATTAAATTATTTTTCCTATCTTTCGTTGTTTTATTGCTTATAAGAACAAAACATTTATTAGCTGACACTCACTAAGTTTTTGAGTATTTTTGAAACTATAAAATTGCATCTCAAAACCATCAAATTGAGACTTTCTATTACTAGAGAGTTAAATGTCACTAGACCATATTCTACTGTACTCAAGGTATGAAAGAATAAATTGACTGCAGCACTCAAATCTCCCAACACAATGTGTGAATAACGTGTTATAATCCTTATAATTTCACGCTTTAAAAACCGACTTCCTAGCCAGGTGGTAGTTGTGCATGCCTTTAATCCCAGCACTCAGGAGGCAGAGTCAGACAGATCTTTGTGTGTTTGAGGCCAGGCTTGTCTACAAGAGCTAGTGCCAAGACAGTTCCAAAGCTACAAAGAAACCCTGTCTCGAAAAAAAAAACTGACTTTTTTATACACATTGGAAATTAGACAGCATCTTCAAAAAATGGTGCTGGCTAAACTGGATAACTGAATATAGAAGAATTAAATAGACTCTTATTTATCATCCTGAACAAATCTCAACTCTAAATGGATCAAAGACTTCAGTATAAGGCCAGCTACCCTGAATCTGATAGAAGAGAAAGTTGACAATTATTTCGTTGACTTTAGCTCATTGGTTCAGGAAAATAGTTTATGAACAGGACACCAAAATCACAGGCACTTACAACAATTAATAAATGAGACATCATTAAACTTAAAAGTTATATGGCAAAGGACAGCATCATTCTGAAAAAAAAAAGCAGGCTGCAGGATGGGAAAAGATCCTTACCAATTTGATATCTGATAGAGGGCTCATATCAAAAATACAAAGAACTTTAAAAAACTAGACATCATGAAAACAAATAACTCAATTAAAATAGGGGTACAGATCTAAACTGGGTTCTCAAAATATGAAATATAAGCGGCCAAGAAACACTTAAATGTTCAACATCTTTGGTAACGACTTGCAAATTGAAACTACTTTGAGATTCATCTTACACCACTAAGAGGACTAAAATCAATAAAACAAATGACAGCTCATGTTGACAAAGATATTCAATAAAGGGAACTCTCATTTGCTACTGGTGAGAGTGAAAATTTATACAGCCACTATGTAAATCAGTGTCCCAGTTCTTAAGGATCCAGGGAATAGATCTACCTCAAGATCCAGCTCTACTATACTTGGACAAATACTCAGAGGACTCTACATTCTGCTATAGGGTCACTGGCTCAACACTTGTTCATCATTTTGTGTTCATAATAGAAATTATAAACTGTGCATCAAAAGACGAATGGATAATAAAAATGTGGTACATTTACACAGTGGAATATTATTGAGTAGTTAAAAAACAATCACGAAATGTACAGGTAACCGGAAGAAGCTAGACACAAATAATCCTGAGTGTATTAACACAGGGTTTCTCTGTATAGCCTACGCAAGAATGCAACTGTCCATCTTCTTTCCTCAGCCTCCTCAGTGCTGGGACGAGGGGCACATTCTGCCGTGCTAAGGTTTTTTGGTGTATTTCTGAGTGGTTTATAGACTATAAACATAACTTTATAAAACCCAACTCTTTATATTCTAAAACTAAATCTCCTTTTATCTTTTCCACTTCAGGGTATTATTTTAGCTTGTTAGAAATAAAATTCAGGATAATAGAAGGTTTTCTTTATTATTGATTAGAAATAGAAATAACTTAGAAGTTGAAGATTTTGGTATTTTAAGTTTCTGATGTGATTCTGGATTTAATAGGAGAAGAAATGAAGACACCTACAAATATCAACCTGAATTATATTCTGTTTTTGTTTTTGTTTTTTGAGACAGGGTTTCTCTGTGGTTTTGGAGCCTGTCCTGGAACTAGCTCTTGTAGACCAGGCTGGTCTCGAACTCACAGAGATCCGCCTGCCTCTGCCTCCCAAGTGCTGGGATTAAAGGCGTGCGCCACCACCGCCCGGCCTGAATTATATTCTAATTCCCATTTGTTTCTCCCCTTAGGAGTCACCATGATTTTAGAAAGGTCTCGAGTTTGGAGACACCCATCTTCATTCTGACCACTCTATTCTTGTTAGAATTCCAAATCATACCAACCACCAACCCCACTCTTCAAAATAACTGTCATAACAAATATAAAAATAACTATTAGCAATGATAATGGAGCCACTAAATTCCCATGCTCTTCCTAATGGAATAAAAGCTGATATGAACATTAGGAGAAAGGTAACCATACTATTTAAGGCTGAGGATATAAATAATTGATAACCAATATGTAGCAGTCCTAAGATATACAAAGAACATTTACAAAACAGCTATTAATAATAAACAATAATTCTATATAGTTCAAATTCCAATTGGCAGTATGTGATAGATAATTAATGTGGCACATTCATAAAGTACACTACAATATTATGTAAGAGTTAGAACTGACCAATGCCTGCCATATGAAACATATGCATGTCTTTATTGATCAATGATATCAAGCAATAAAATCTATAGTTGCATATAGTCATTTAAACACAGTTAATAACCAAGAAAAGCTAAATTAAAGTCAGGTTCAAAGTTACTGTCTAAGAGAGGAATGAACGTTAGAAGAGGACCAGAGACTTCTGGCCTCAGGTAGGCTTTCAGTTTGGGTGCTGTTAATGAAAATTATAGACATACATTGCTGGTTTCTTTTCTTTATTCTATCTTTATGATTTCCTTTTATATATTGTATTTAAATCAGCTTAAATTACTATATAGCATTAGATTCCTAATTCAATTGGTTGATGAATATGTCAAAATTTAGAAGTTATATTTTATTTTTTTGAGACTAGACCAAGAAACAGTATTGTAAAATGAGAGATATCTTTGATTTACTTCTTGTAATGAATTTTTTTTTAAAGAAATGCCCACATTGGTTCATGTAGTTGAACACTTGGTCTCCAGTTGGTAATGGTGTTTTGGGGAGGTCGTAGAAATTTTAATAGTTTAACTTTAGTAAGGTTTAGCCTTGCTGCAGGAAGTACATAGCTAGGGATGGTTTTTGACAGTTCATAGCCTAGCCCCATCCCTGCTTGCTATATCTTATTCATGCTTGTGTATGAAAACATGATCTCTTAGATTCCGCCCCTGCCATCTGCCACCATTTCTTACCAGCTGTTATGGAACCATACCTAAAACAAACTCTTCTGCAAGTGTTTTCTGGTCATGGTATTTTATCACAACAAAATTAGCAAATACATCACCTAAAAATAACCTTAGAACAGTTGTTGCTAGTTACTCTTCTATATCTCAAAAATATGTGAGGAAAACATTTGTCATTGGAAAAGTTTAAAAATCATTGTGTCTGGAATTGAGTACAGACTACTGTTCCCAATAGTTGGATTCTTTTACTTCCATGACTCAGGAGTTTATCTTTGGTTACTTATCAAAATATCAGTGTGCCCTACATGCCAATGTGTAGCTATTGTCACCTGCATGACATTGGGTACAACTTTAGGCATTAGTTCAGACATGTGGCCACTGTCTTTAGTTAATCAAAGTAGGCAGACCTTACCACTGCCACCAATAATGAAACTCAACTTAGAGAAAGTTTGAAATCTCCTAATATTCCTTACCCTTGTACATCTTTTAAAACTTTATTGTTTTCATATGGAAAGTGGTCTATTCTCTATGTTTACATTATCTCCAATCTGTACTATTCTTTTGCTTCTCCCCAAACAGAAAGCATTATTTCCTTTTTATTTTATGATTATACTTGTCCCCACCCATGATGATTGTCTAAAATTCCACTACAAACACATTTGACTTGACTTGCTATGATCAATATAGAAATTTTTGGTAGAAAATCAAAGCAGATGAATATAGTATATTTTGTTATATATAATATGTAAGTTTTTAGGGCTTTCCTTTTAATAGTCTTGTTATGGATTCAAGATCTGTAGATTTGTCCTTATACTAGCTACAACAATTATTACTTCTTTGGATACTTGAATAGATAGCATTTCCAACATTGTCTCCTCTCATAGTGGCTCATATGCAATTTAGTAATGTTCTCAGTATTGATGTAAGCATTCTGGTTTCTGTAGTTCATAAAGTATTCCAGGTTTATCTAAATTTTCTGTTCTCTTAGGAAAAAAATGGTTCCTTTTTTTGTGGGGGAATAGTTCAAAACAAATAGACAAAAACAAGTGGCCCATACATGTACTAGATGGTTTCAATTGACCTCATAATGATTGTTTAATGTGCCTACCAAAGCATTGAATTGATAAACTAGAAACCTTTTATCTCTTTTCCTTTTCTTCCTATACTATAACAAAACACGATTGACTGTCTTCATTTTCTTGTATAAATTGTTCTTTTTATTACTAATTTTAGCATACCAAAGGACATATAATGAAGTGCAAAAATATTTTCTCAATGTTGCACTTACCAGAACTACATAAAAACAGTCAATTTTCTGGGGATAAATACATATATATTTTATGTATAATATATATATACATATATGTAAAAATGAGATAGTATAGAAAGAACTAAAATTTGAAGTCTTTTCTTATTAAGCATAGAATACAGATGGAATTGTTTTAAATACTATGTAACAACTCAGGAAAAGCACAAATAAATTATCACACACCAACTATTCCTGTGTGTTACTATACCTCTGTGTTAATATATGCCAAACATCTATGGAGTTTTGGTTCATTTGCAGAATATTTAATTCTTTGTATTTAAAAAAACTTCAAAGAATTGAAACAGTTTTAGTATAAATACTTCCCTTGAACTAAAATTATGCATTCTTGAGTAATTTTATAACCAAAATAGGTAGAAGACCATTAAAAACACAGGAGACAGAAATAATCCAACTTGCTATCTTCTACTCTAATTTGTAAGGCTGAATCTTAGAGTTAAAAATTTTAGTTTTACATTATATTTTACTGTAGATATTTTAAAATAAATTTAGACTGAGTATGTACAATTTTGAGGGCTTCACTCAGGAACTATGCCTCTTTAAAACTGATACCAAGCCTTTTAATGATATGTTATTTATCGTCATCTGTAACAACTGTGTACTAACTCTTTTATCTACGATATTACACAACAATACAACATAAGTAACAAGAAATAAACCAATTGAGGACTGAAGGAATTGTTCAGTTGGATAAATGTTTGATCCACAGGCATGAGAATCTGAGTTCAGGTTCTCAGAAAACACCTGATAAGCATGGCTCATCTGACTTAACTCTACTGCTTTCTTAGAGAACACAAGAAAATTCCTGGGACTTGCTGGCCATCCATTTCCTCTCAATTATTGAGCTCTAGGTTCAGTAAGAGACCTCGTATCAAACGTTAAGTTGGAGATCCACAGGGGAGGAGACCTGAAGACATCTTTAGATACAAGGAGGGATGAA
>NC_022020.1:15447425-15463245 GCF_000317375.1 Microtus ochrogaster | reverse complement strand
ACACACACACACACACACACACACACACACACACACACACACACACACACACACGGGCATGCATGAATGAGAATTAGGTGAACTAAATGAATATATTGTAAAGAATAAAGTACTGTCTGAAAAGAATGAAACATAATATTTGGCAACAATGAGTACTATGCTTAAAACACTGTGATAGAATTCTGAATTAGGCAATTCAGAATAGAAACAAATTCTATATGGTATTATATACATTGATATAGAATATATATTGGTAAATATATTTAAAGGAGAATCCAGTGCTGGGTACAGTTAGGGAGCTTATCTGTCCATCTTTGATTGAATGTATTGAGTCATTTATTTTTTATTTTAGTATTCCTTTTTTTGCTAAACTACAGTAGCTTCTGTTGTAGAATGAGAACCATTGAAGTGTTGAATCGAACAAAGACCACCATAGTCAATAAGTCTGGGAAAATAATTAGAGATGTTCTGAAAGACAGAATCAATTGAATTTTAATGCACAACATACATAAATGTGTTTATTTTAATAAAATGCATAATTATAGATCTACATTTTAGAAGTAAATTGCAGGTTTGATGAATGAAATGTGTGATAGGGCTTCGCTCAAATGATCTTTTTGTTTTAGCCCCATACAGGTAATCTTCTGTCCCTTAATGTGTCAACAAAGTTTTGCTGATGTTGGACTGTCATTATACATAAAAGTTCTGGGAAATGAAAGTGCTTGGTGAGTTACATACATCATATGGTATTGATAATGGAAGGCAATCCACCAAGCCTGTTATTTTCCATTCTTTCAAAAAGACACTGAATGTGCTTTAATTATAGTAAGTAGGATGAAAATTACACTTTTCAGTTTAAAGATTTGCCTTTGTGTTTATGGTGTCAGGTTTTGAATTATATTTTCAGTGTCAGCACGGTTGATAAACAGTCTGACTTTGGGTTTTGTGATATTCAAAAGAAATAATAAAGTAACTTTTACCTGCATTACTTTAAGGTCAAAAGTCTATGACCATAAAAATGGAAAATCTAATGACTCTCCATTTAACATTCCTAAGACACTATGTAAAAACTTTCTAAGAGAACAAAAATCTCCTATTTAGTAAAAATCTTTATCCCTATGGAATAATAGTTGTCATATTTGATGTTTACAGAAAAATCTTATGAATTCAGCTAAATGCACCAATAAATTTTCACTGGAATAAAGTCAATCAATTACAACATGATGATTGATAGCCATTGTCATTCCATCATATTTTAGACATGAAACAATTTTGTATGCATACAAATGCAGAATAATATTTGATAATAAGCTAAAAGAGAATGCTTTTGATATTGAAATGCCATGAGAATATCTTCTGAATACTTAAAAAGACTACAAAATATATGATATTTTATCTAAGAAAAAGCTTCCAGTGCTGTGCTAGAGGCATCTGTAGTTCATGTCTAAAGATAATGAAATTTTCATGATTTTTAGTCTCATAAATTTTATGTCTAAGTATATTTTGTCATTTTATATGAAAATTACCATGTGATGTTCTGTAATATTAATGCCATGTTAAGAATAGTAACAAAATGATGGAAACAGATTAAGAAACTTTTTAAACATATATATGTGTATATATGAGTATGTGTACGTGTGCATGAATATGTGTGTGTATGTGTGTGTGTGTGTGTATTTTAGATCGGCATCATATAACTCGGGTAATTTTGAGCCAATTATATAGCCAAGATCATTCTTGATCCTTTGCCTGTAATTCTGAATGACTACTACTGCATGACCCTGTTTGGTTTGAATATTCATTTTAAATAAAAATTGTTTTTATTATAAAATCATGTTTATTTTGCATTATTATATTTAAATTGAATGCTTTCTGGAACAATGAAAAATATTAACTGAAAATTATGATGTTTTAAAAAGTTAGTGTAAGGCTTCATATTTTTCAAGTACATCTTAAATAAATCAAGTATAGAAACACCAAAACAGACAGTACTAGCTTGCATTTATTTTTATAAATAAGTAAATACTAAGAGTAATTAAAAAGACTTGAAAAATTATCTGAAAGGAGTTTAGTCAGCCTCAGAATTCATTGTCCTGATCCCCTGAGACCACAATCAACATTTGTTTTGCAAAGAAAAGACTTTGGTCAAAATAAGCATGTGTTGGTGTATGCCTGTAATCCAAGCACAAGGGAGAAAGAGACAGGTGGAATGGTGGGACTTGCTGACTAGGAAGTCTAGCTCAATTTCCAAG
The DNA here is from genome assembly GCF_000317375.1 of Microtus ochrogaster. Taxonomy (NCBI): domain Eukaryota; kingdom Metazoa; phylum Chordata; class Mammalia; order Rodentia; family Cricetidae; genus Microtus; species Microtus ochrogaster. The sequence goes on along the minus strand of NC_022020.1, from coordinate 15,460,993 downwards.
CTCAAGATTTACTAAGAGACCCTGTCTCTAAAACTTAGGTGGAAAGTTAAGGAAGATGATTGACATCAACCTTTAACTCTATGTATGTGCATTGTATACATATACATGCACACACTCATATACATGTACAAGCGCATTCACACACACACACAAGGCAAGTAACACCAATCATTACAGATTTTCCTAAGAATAACATCAAGTTAGCATTTTCATTCCAAGTATTAACTTAGTTTTATAATTTTCCAGTATCAAGTATAAAATACATTTTCAAAAGGGAAATTAAAAAGAAGGGTGTGAAGTTGAATATTCTTTTCACCTTCTTCCAGGGTCTGATGACCATTGCCTGGCTAACTGCCTTAACACATTTGACATCTCATCTGTTTCTCCAGGATCTGAGCTGAAAACCAGGTTTCTTTTGTCTGGGAAGATTTTATGTAGAGATATTACTTATTCTGTATTTTAGGAGCACCTAAATGCTCAACTTTTGTCAAACAAACTCAGTCACACTTTTTCTCTCATTTGGAAATAATGTCTTAGTTATTTTATCAACTGCTATTATTCCCAAAAATCTCTCCAGTTTATTTTCACCTTCAATTACCAGAACTATCAAGTGCTCATAAAGCACTTTTATGTGTAGGATTCATTGTTATTTTCAACTCTGAAAGGACATTAAGCGCACTTTATGTCCTTTCCATTGTTTACATATTCGTGGATGTCTTAAGTTCTTTGACTTATTCATCATGAAGTATAGTTTTTTCAAAATTTTCTAGATGTATGAAGACATAACTTTCTTTTCTTTATATTTTCTTTGTTACTTTTTCTCTGTCTTCAAGCAGGAATCATGTTAAATACCAATAGAAAATATTCATTTGTTGGATATGTAGCCAACTTTTGTTATAGCTGATACTTTTGAAGGGTGGATAAGAAGGAGACATAAAGACATTTCAATTGGACATGTGACTAATCTCATCATTGCTTTGTCCTTAGAATAGCTTTTTTTTTGACATGAGGAGCAAATGGAATGACCCTAGATGGTGGATCATTTGTGCAGCCTCAAAGACTGTAAGCTGAGGATTTGGTAAGTTCTGTTATTCATCTATCTCCAGTCAATTGTTGCAAAGCAAACTGAGTTTTTGTTTTGTTTATTTATTCTTTCAAACTTATCTTTGAAGATGATTCTAGCTAGGAACCTGAGGTTCCAAAAAATAGTAGGTCACTGCGTGCTACAGCATAGGTCTTAATTACACCAAAGTCCCAAGTGTCAAGGTTGAGGAGCTGGTAGAAATTTTAGAGTTGGGACATAAACCAAGATTTTAGATCACTGGGTTTATTCTCTAGAGTGGCACAGTTAGACTTTGAACTCTATATATGTTTCTCTGTTTTTTATTGTGGTTAGAGGCGAATAATATCTCTGTCATATGTTCCGGTCATGCTATGCTACCAAGTCATATGCCCAGAATAATGGGTCAATGAATGTATGATTACACCTAAAATATTTTGAGTCAAAATTAACCCTTTATCTTCATCATGTTAAATATTAACTGCATATATTTATAGGCACTTTATACAATTGTGAATAACTGATTGAGTCTGTATATCAGTCATGACATAGGAACATTTTCTGTAGTACCAATGGATAGTCCTACTGCTCTGCGACACACTTTTCTTTCTACTAGGAGTCCAGGGATTCCTTGGCCCATTTTCCTTCTTCTCCCATGTGACTTACTAAAATTCTTTGGATTATATTCTTAAAATAGATCTAAAAGAACTGTATTCAATGATTAAGATAGAGTTGTTTTTTTTCTGGCTTTAGTTTCCACAGCTACAACTCAGTACGAACCTTAATAGCAAGACTTCCTTGTATTTGTAGTACTGGGAATTAAACCTAGGGCCTTACGTTAGGTGGACAAAAGTTCTTCTACTGACTTGTATTCCTATATTCATTTTGTTACTTTTTGTATTGAAATAAGATCTTAAAATTTTGCTCAGGATAGTCTTAAACTTACTATGTAACCCATAGTAATCATGAATTCATTGTGTAACAAAGGATACCTCTGAACTTATGATTCTCCTACCCAAATCCACCTGCCTCAGCTTCACAAGTAATTCTAATTATAGGCCTGTAAAACTAAGTCTTACTTAACAATCTCAATGATCTGATTTTTATAAGAATGTTGATTCTTGCATTGTTTAAACTTCATTGCTCAATTTTGGCTGAACCTTTATTGTTTCGTGTTAGGAAAAGGGTATTGAAGGCTTCTGCTTGTTATAATTTACAGAGGGTCTGTGACTAGAGTTTGTTATCTGAGGAATGATGGGATTATAATTAGTCCTTACACTTTGAACCAAGAGAAGTAGATGAGTTATAATTTGCCTATGACAGTATGGATTATAGTAGTCAAGAAACAAGACAGCTGGCATTGGGATACACTATGAAAGTGGAGCTTCAGATGAGAGATATTGATTGTCAATACAGGAGGAAGTAGCTGGACACAGCTGTGAGTAATTCAAGGGCATGGGGTGCATCCTATTCATCTTTATGCCTCAGAGCCTAGTCCAGACTTTGTATTCAGCTGGCATATAATGCTTACTGAACAGACTGAGACAATAGCTGGGTCGAAAGGATTGGCAGTTTGTGAATCTGGATGCACAAGATTTTTGTGATGTCAAAAACATTACTAAGTAATTAATACAAATGAAAATTGCTACTGTGCTAAGTACCTTATGGATGATTTAACCATAAATAAAACAATGAATAAATAAAATAGAATAATGGAGCTTAGTGAGAACATTATACATCAAGTTCATATAACTCCCTAAAAACTATCCTTCTGCAGATATGAAATTTTAAGACAGAATAATTACTAAAAGAAAATATGTTAATTAACTTTACCTCTGTCATTTATTAGTGAAAAATAAATGTTAATGTAGACAGAGATTGCTCTTTCATTTTCTGGCTACCCAAACACAAATAATAACACAGAAATTATAACAGTTAAAATACTGTTTTGTGATTACTGAAATGTATAAAACATTTGTTTGTATTTGTTGAGATCATTTGATAGCATTGAGCTTCAAGTCCTTCATATGAGATAGTCTATTGATACATTATTATTAAACCAACCTAACAATCTTGGAAGAAATACAATAAATCAGTGATGTGGGAGATTGATAATCTACATTCTCTTTTCTACTGTTCTCATTTAAATGGAGTTGAATGTTCGGGTAATTTGTTAATTAGTTTTCCATATATGTTCTATTATAAATACATGCATTCGTGGCTAGAAAATTTCCTTCAACTATTAGCTTAGCCATATTTCATAGGTTTTGTGTCATGGTCTTCTTATCTTATAGTTTAAGTTTTTTGTGAGTTCACTATTGCATCATTTTATTCAACATCATAGAAGTACATTTGTAAATTTCAAAAGCTTAAATTTTTGACTTTCAATTATCATGTTCCTATTTTACCAGAATAATAAACCAAAAACACAGTTTAATTAATAGTCATGGATGTTTAAAATGAAGTAATCTCTAATTTTGTTTTTACTTAAACTTCTTTAGTGTTGACGAATTATTTATTTCTCTGCACATCTTTAGAGAGCTTTAATAACAAAAGTGTTGTTCTAATGGGGAGAATGGACATGGTCATGAGCTAAAAAGACATGGGTTGTGAGAAGGATTTTCAAGGGTTGTAAAAAGCCAATCGAAAAGGAGATTCAGAGAGACCGTTACCATACTAGTTAGGGTTATGTAGAAGAATAGTGGAGGCATCATACCAAAATGTAAGCTTATTTAAGGGTTCCACAATAACCTGAAATGGAGTATAACAAAGGTTTATTTATTTGGGGACCAAATTCACAGTTAGGGTAGAGATCCATGGTCCTCTGTGTGTGTTGGAAGCTGGAAACCAAATCCAGCAGAAAAAGTGGCTGCCCACATTTTTCCTCTGTGCTTATAGTACTTTATCCCATGCCCAAAATGGACTGGTATCTAAAAGTCTTTTGGTTGAAGGAATTCTCACAACAGAATAGAACTGGTAGAAATAAACATTTGCAAAGTCTATTTATTAATTGGCATACAGGTTGTGGTTCCTATAGCCCAACAACAGCTTTTTTATCTATGGATAGTCCAATAATACAGTAATACAAAAGTTATTCAGTTCTTAAATCTCAAAAAAAATTGAATTCAATCATAATCATTTCTACCTGCAGAAGTAATGGTATATTCAGTTAAATTTTCTGGTGTGGGATTCCCCTCTGTAATCTGTGATTACCATTAATGAATTAAAAAAAAACTGCTTTGGATCTATAGCAGGGCAGAACTTAGTTAGGTGGGCAAAACTAAGCTGAATGCTGGGAGAAAGGAGGTGGAGTCAGGGAGAAGCCATGGAGCCCTGCCAGTGCCAGATGGAACTTTAACTAGCAAGCCACAGCCATGTGGTGATACACAGATTAATAAAAATGGGATAAATTAATATGTAAGAGTTAGCCAAAAAGAAGCTAGAGCTAATGGGCCAAGCAGTGATTTAATTAATATGGCTTCTGTGTGTTTATTTTGGTTCTGGGCGGCCAGGACAAGCAAGTGGCCTCCTTACTACAATTTTATATATTGATTCTTTGGTATTTGTCAGATTTTTCAAGATCACACACTAGAATAACAATTTTTCAGCAGAAGATAGAAAAAATATTTACTTAAGGGCAGTAAACCTTTAGGGCATTTGCAACTTTGCTAGGGAAGTTACTTGAAGAGACAACAGTAAATACAGTGGGGAAACCCTGTTTTTAGTCCCAGTGCTTAAATCATAGCAGAAAATATACACCAGGGTGAAAAGTTTAGAATAAAAGGGAGTAGTAACTTGGAGAGCGATTTTGAAATTTTTAAAATAAGACACAAAAGAAGTTGGAGAGAGGAAGGAACACAGTTGAACTTGCTGTAAACTTAGTTAAAAGCTGAAAAGTTAATAATGAAAAGTAATGGTAACCCTCAAGGGTCAAACCAGTACTTTACGTACACAATGTGCTTTAAACTGTTTTTACAAAAGGAGCGATGCTCCAACCATACTGAACTTATCTTTAGACACTAAGAATTTTCCACAAATTGCTTAGATGGATTCCATCTGGGTCGTCTCATTTAAAGCCCATTTGAGAGTAGCTGCTGCCTGCCCTTCAGAGAAATAATTCTTGTAAACCTTGATTATGGTTCAGGGAGAATGTGCCCACACAGAGGGATGGAGACTATAAATGTTTTATTCTGTCCTGTCTTTAATTCTGTTAACCCATAAGTTAGTCACAGAGGCATACACAAGCTAGAAAACCAACACAGCTTGATTGACAACCCTAATATTTGAAGGAGTTCTTTTGCATTTTTGTCCTTCAGTTTATTTGCTATGAAATAGAGATAATAATTGTACCAGTGTCAGAGAATTGGTTGGAAAGTGATTAATAAATGTGAACAAAGTTGACAACACCTTTCTCCATACTTGAAACCTGCAACCATAACTAACTTCTTAGGAATTAGGTATATTATGCAGGATTATACGCACAATATTACCTAGTATAATCGCTTGTTCACAGTAGAGCACTACAGAGCACTTCCTTTCTGTAAAGCACTTTCAACCAACTTCAACCTCTTCACTTCCCGTATAGACTCTGCATATTCATGGCAGAAGTCAGTCTATTGTCTCTCCATGTTCACCACTTACAGAGCGTGAAAGTTAAATTATGGAAGGAGACTGCGAGTTTCTTGACTTAACAGTATCATGTAGTCTTCAGAAGGGGGGTTTGAATTCCAGTAGTCAGCGAAGATGTGAGTAATATACTGTGATTTCTATTTTTACAAAATTAAGTTTATTTAAAACAGCCTTAGAGTAACTATATCACTAATGCAGAAACATAGGCAAGTAATAAAACTGATTATATTATAATTTTTGGCATCTTCTTATTTATTCATTGTTTACCTTAACTTTTATAACATATTATATATTATTTATTGTATTATATAATATATAATGTTATGTATATAATATTTTTCACAACATCTTATTTATTAACAGTTTTTTAAATAACAATTTCCTCTAAATCAATGAACACGCTCTTATGAACTCAAAGTGATTGAAGCAGGAAGCACTGGGCTTATACAATTCTGTAGCACATATTAGAGCTTTCAGTTTAGTATTTTTATGGGCCTCCTGAGATATGGTGAGATAGCAATGTGCAAATGTCTCTGTGAAAATGCACATGTGCATGAGTTTCTGCATGTCCACTTTTGAGTATGTAAATGCATATACACATGGCAAAAGCTGAAGTATTATCCATATTAACCAACCTAGTCATGTTAGTCTTTCTCTGAACTAATATTATATCCTATGTGTATATGTAATAAAGAGAAATGAAATTTATATACTCTTTATAAAACTTGATTGGCATTGAACTACACATGTTACCTATATTTGTTGCAGTTAAATAATTCAGTGGGGAAGTTTGCTGGGAATGAAATCAAATGGTGGCGCACGCCTTTAATCCCAGCACTCGGGAGGCAGAGGCAGGCGGATCTCTGTGAGTTCAAGACCAGCCTGGTCTACAGAGCTAGTTCCAGGACAGGCTCCAAAGCCACAGAGAAACCCTGTCTTAAAAAACCATAAAAAAAATTTCCGTTTGAATTAAAATCATAAAACAATTTATTACAATCATTGCTGGATTATATTAATTCAACAGAACACCTGGAAACACTTGATCTTTTAAGTTTTAGTAATTACTGTGTCACATCTGCTAAAAAGTGATTCAGTGTCTGACTTGTTTTATGTCGTGTGTTCAGCATTTGTCTTGTGCTATTCCAGCAGAATTCTGCCATCTCAGTCCTAAGGCTCACATCTGGTCTGGTCAATAATGTAATGCCCTTGAGAATAGGGTCAGTAGTAGCAGATCCAGCCAAGTGAGTGCCTGCAGAGGAAGAGTGTTCTTCAAAAGTCCCCTCAGCATCTAGAATAAGGTGATCAGCAACACTCAAAGACTTGGGGCTGGAGACTGATGCTGTGAGGCCAGCAGTATGCAGAGTGACTCCGTTTAGTGCTTAGGTTCTGGAACCTTGACTTCTAGATTCTTTAGAAAACCGGGACTGAATAGTATAAGAGTTGGGAAGAGTGAACTCTCTGTTGAGGATGCTATGTCTTACACTTGAAGGTGAGAAGAAAAATATTATTCCATAAAGGTTCAAGACTGAATCTTATTATTTCTCCTGTACAATCTTTGGGTAGGAAAGGCTTAGAATCAGTGTTTGTGAAATTCTAAAAGCTAGAAACTCTGTCACAATGTGAGATTTTTGTGAAGTCTTTAGAGAGAATGAAATTCTTTATGCATAATGGAAACTGAATCTATTTGGAAGCGAATACTAGAATATATTGGTAGCAGGAAGCAATCATATTACTGTTTGAGAGAAAGAGAGATTTGTATTGTGAATTTAACTGACTTTAATACACCAACATTTACTGATAGTTATTTAATACCTTGTATTAACTAACCCTATTTATTCAATGTGGTAAGTTTTGTTATGCTTATGTTAGAGACAAATAGAATGAAGCTTAAAAATTTAAGTGCAATACCCAAAGTCACACAACTTAACAGTGGTACAGTTTACATTCAAATCAGGTTTATTTGACTCCAAAATTTAGGAGTGGATGGATGCTGGAGCTACCACAGTTGGAGTCAGTAGCATAAAAAGAAACCTATCCACAATGTCACTGGATGACAGCCTAAGGAAGAAGCAGGATTTAGGAAAATACATTGATATAAAGTTATGTATTAGTGCTTCAGAGGGCAGGAAAGAGGGTCTGATTAATTATGACTACAAGAGATGAGAAATATTTCACAGTGGAAATATTTTGTACATTTTTATGATGTCAACATTGGGGTGCAACTTATTAACTTATCTCAAAACAGTGATATCCAGAGAGGCACTCTTTGTCTTGACTAAATTCTCTTAAGGTAAGGTTATGCAGTAAACTTCCACAAATGTGGTTTAATAAACAGAAAATGTTGCTTCTGGGAGAGGAGTCATATTTCTAAAAGCTGTTACTAAATTGCCAGGAGCATGCTGCTGCCAGTGGGGAATGCTGATGTATTTGACTACTTTTTACTGTCCTGTCTACTTCGTCCAAAAACATACAATCTGAATATAGGAATGAAAAATGTAAACTACTCTTTACTTTTGCTGCAAATTTATTAGTTTTTAAGTTTAAGAAGGCTTTTACTCTGTAATCTGGTAAACGTGTCATGGTGAATTTCTAAATAGACAAATATCAATGGGAAAACTATACAGAATTCAAATTTAAAACTGAATTCCCGGGATGTAAAGAAGGACAGAGGGTCATAGCTAATGGAAGAATAAAAAAGTCTTTGATGTACCTCACTAGTCTATGTTGGAATTTTCTTTACCATTTTCTGAAGGTTATCTCTAATTCTAATTGTCTGTTTCTGTCCTGTCCTTCTGAGAAACTGGAGCCACAGTTGCCCTTTCCATGAGCATCAGATGCCTTTGGTGTAATTAGGTAAGCTTCGGCGCTGACACTGGTGGTCTGCAGCTTAATTACAGACACTCAGAGGGCAGAAGAGGGCATGCGATTCAGAGCTGGCATTTGGATATTAATCAGTGTTAATGAAAGTGGAGCTTCTAAAGCTTCCACCTTTACACAAGATAGGTCCTCGGTTGTTTTTGTTTAAACTCTTCAGAAACAATGCAGACTATATCTATTCCACTTAATTTTATATGAAAATAAGAGATTACATAAAATTATCAAAAAATTAAGACTAGTTTGCCCCCCATAAACACACTCTCTGAGACCACTTTAGCCCCCCGTTTAGTACAGTTTATTGAAGAGAAGTTAACCCCAGCGGGAGAGCATCAGATGAAGAGCAAAGAAATTGAGCTGGCAGGTTAAAGGGAGAGATTTGCTGCATTTCAGGACAGTTTGTGTTCTTGCTAAATTAATGACTAGCAATAGGAAATGTCTATACTTAGTTCCAATGTTCCCTCTCAATCTTCCCCTGTCAACTCCTCTTTCTCCTTCTATCTTTATTTTGGTAGAGAGAAGCTATTGCTTCTAGAAGAGACTCATCTTTCTACAAGCTGTTACTGAGAACCAGAAACAGGCTGATGCGTTCCCTCCAAACTCCCCCAATTTTATTTCCTCTCTCCCTTCTTCCTTCTTAAACATAAACATAAAATTTATAAGGATAATAATTTTTCTTTGTTTGTTTTTAGAGACAGTGTTATTTTCTTTCTTTCTCCTTTTCTTTCTTTTGTTTTGATTTTTTGAGACAGGGTTTCTCTGTGTAGCTTTGGAGACTGCCCTGGCACCAGCTCTTGTAGACCAGGCTGGCCTCAAACTCACAGAAATCTGCCTGCCTCTGTCTCTCAAATGCTGGGATTAAAGGCATGCGCCACCACCGCCTCAAGGATAGTAATTTTTTTTTTTTTTGGTTTTTCGAGACAGGGTTTCTCTGTGGTTTTGGAGCCTGTCCTGGAACTAGCTCTTGTAGACCAGGCTGGTCTCGAACTCACAGAGATCCGCCTGCCTCTGCCTCCCAAGTGCTGGGATTAAAGGCGTACGCCACCACCACCCGGCTAAGGATAGTAATTTTTTAATTTCAGAGTCAAAAATTCAAAATCATGTTTTTTTCCTTCAGCAGCATAGACTTCCTTGATTTTAGAGAAAGCATTATTATATGTGTATGACATCAACATTTGTATATATAGAGAGGAAGTTGAACAAATATTCCTGCTAATACAAATTAAGAATTCCTATCTCCTAAAATAAAGAGAAGTCCACTGCTGCAAGGAAAAGTGGGCAAAGTTGACCTATCATGAGCTACTTGGGAATTATTCAAGACAATGGGAGACTTGTTAGTAGCTAATGATTCCTCTTCTCATTTATTTGATCTTGGCTCCACAATCTCTCATGCTGTCTGAGCACCCTCAGGGAGTATCACGGAGAGACCAGCGTATTCTATGTCACTTATTCTCCAATCACAAAGTCAAGTGCTACAACTCACCATTGACATATTTGTCTTTAAAGGGGTGTCTGGCAACATAAAAAGAAATGAATGGAGCAAAACTTAGCTGAGTGTAATGCGTAGAGGCTGACAGGCAATCGAAGTTTTATGTAAGTTTAATATAGATTAGTTTGTTTTCAGGCCATGATTTTTTTCAGCTCTAGTACATGTGCTGCTTATTAATGAAGCCAATCTATTAAAGTTGGAGCAATAAAACTTTTCTCCTTTTCCTTCTGAATGAAAGCTCACTGAATTTAATTCACATTGATCTGCAGCTCATAGCTTAAATGTAAAAATATTATGAGAAAATTCTGATATGAATTTGCATTCCTGACTCTTACCTGTGGTTTACCCTTATATAATAGTTAATCTTCATTCGAGCTTTGCCGGTTTTAGAATTTCCATGGAAACAGTCTCTGATTGTACCCATGACAGTGTTTCTGGAAAGGGGTAATTTAAGAGAGAAGACCTGTCTTGGATATGAAGAGAATGATCTGATGTGCTTGGGTCCTGGGCTGAATAAAAATGAGAAAGCCAGTGGAGAGACTTCCTGCTCTACATCCCGTGTAAAATCCCACTGTGACCAGCTGCCGTGTGCTTCAGCTGTCACAAGGGGAATGCATTTCCCTGAACTGTAAGTCAGAAGAGCCTCTCTGCTCCTAGGCTTCTTCTTGTTTACAGGCAATAAGATAAAATTTCCATTGACTAGATTCTAAAATTTGATGTATAGTAATTACCTTAGTATAGTTTTGTTTTATTAAACAGTAACAAACCAGCTATGCAGAGAATACCGTGGTATGGAGACCGCATGCATGAAAACTGACTGATACACTTGACAAATAGCATTCACATTACTAGACTCTGCAAACTACACAATGTCAGGCAACTGTGGAAAAGAAACAATGCTGAGTCAGGATCATAATCACAGATGCAAGGTAACCAGACTTGTACATGCATTACAGATTCACAAAAAAAGTACTGAAATTCATTGCTTCTATTTTTATTTCTCCCTTGTTTCAGTAATTTTGTTCAATGCTGATTTCACTAGAATTTAGTTCCAGTGAGGAAAGCTTTTGAGGATTCATATCCCTTGCTTATGTGGACTGCTACCACAGAAAAATTCATTTCTGTCAAGTGTCTCTAACAAGCTCATATCTGTAACTGTTACCTATCATCTGTTTGTTGTCTGCCCATCTTTGTATCTGACTACTTATTTTATCTTTTCCTGAGTATCTAGATAATTATTACCACCCTTGTGTATGCTATAATGATAAAATAAGACTACACCAAATGGTAAGGTATATTAGTCTAAGAAAAACACAGTATAATAGTCAACACATAGTTAATGAAATAGAATTAAATTGAAAATATATCCATATATTTGTATGTATATAGTACAAAGTAATAACCAACCAAATAAGCAAGGAATAACATGATATTGAAGCCATATACATAGACTAATTGGTAGCAGAGGTATAAAGCATGGGAAATTTTAAACACTTAATAGTTGATTTTAGAATGCAAAATTAACATTGTCCTTCAAAGAATGTCTGGCAGTGTTTAAAGAGATACTTCAATCTACCCTGGTCATATTTATTGATGAGAAATAGTTTCACATCAAAAGCAAACTGAAGCTATTTTTTTTCAGTCTAAATAGTAACTCTTCTATTGAAGAAAAGCTTCAGTTATATGGTCATGAAAACAATTGTGTGCTATTCTGGAATTTATAATCAAATAAACAAACAAAGCAGAGTGTTTATAAACTGCCTTCCAATGCTTTCTATTAACCTGTCACATTATTTTACTTAAATATTTAATGTTAATTTTTTGATTCAAATGTTTCAATTTCTGCTTGAGTATAGTCCTATCTATATATACATATTTATAACCTTAAAAGCATGTTTTCTGGCCTTAGCATCAAAGGCAGCATCAATAAAGCCAGACCATGAACTATTTTAGGGGTTAGTGGAGAGCAGACACAGGAGAAGCTCATTCACTCATTTTCCTTTCTGGACATTTGTTTAAATACCACATTCTTACAATGTAGCCCTGGCTTATCCAGAACTCACTCTGAAGAACAAGCTAGCCTCAAACTTGCAAAAATCCTTCTTCCTCTACTGCCTGAGTGCTGGGATTGAAGTCGTGCACCGCCGCCTGGCAGCAATTGCCTTCTATAAATGACTAAAATCCTTCCAACTTCTTTTCTGAAAAGAACATATATTTAATCATTTCTTAGTGATTTAATTTCATTTGTCTTTCTGAAACTCTGGCAAAAAAATAAGGCTATTCATATTCTTCCATTCATATTATCTCTTTTCGCTTGTAATGTAATTTTTGTGTTGCAGAACAATTAGTGCTGTTAATAAGTACAAAAGCTAAAGAAAATAAGAAAATAATACAAAAATACCAAATTATGGCTTTAGTAGTTGTGTATTCACTAGGTATTTTATTCGGTACCTACCTCTTTCAAGCCTAATGTGTGTTTTTAGCTGTGCATTTTAGTTTTATCCTTATGTTTCTTCCTCTAGAGAATATTCTATATGGAGGATAATGGTAATCATTTAAAACAAAAGAGAAAGAATAGAAAGGGTAATGGCACGGTTTCCGTGGCTGTCAATCAGTTGTTTGATGTCTTTCTAGTCTCCTCAGCCAACAAACCATTTCTGTGTTGATTAACTGGTTACTGGGAAAATCACAGAGGCATCCTGTTTACATTCCACCTCTTTCATGATGCCCCTTCTCGATGGGTCTCCCTCGTAAGACATTGACTAGATCTGAAAACTTCTGTGAGTAAGTTTGTGAAGCATTTTAGTACCAGGCCTGAAACCAACTCCTGATCAGATGCTTAATCGTAGGAAGAATAAAAGATGTTGAAAAAGAAGTCCTAAGCAAAACAGTACAACACAGACCTCATCACTCAACTTTCAGCTTTTCACAATGTGCTTTCTACAATGTTTTCATCAACATCTGGCAAATTTGGTCCTTATCCATCACAGTAATTTTAGGAATCATTTTATAGCATGCATTATAAAATGATAGCTTGAAAAAGTAATGGTGAATCTCAGAGTTCCTGCTCTGACCCGAGACAGTTGCTGAATGGAAACAAAATTTAAAAAAACAAAGCAATCAATGCAAACACACAGAATTTGTATGACTCCTCCACCGAAGGACGGGGATAGCAGTCACTGTAAAGCTACTTGCCTTGCAAGCTGTAGATCTCTCCAACGCTGTTCTGACGCGTAATGTGGTGCCAGTATGCACTACGAGGAAGAGAGATGGATTTCGATAATGTCATTGGTTCAGTCAAGCTCGTCTGAAGCTAAAAGAGAAAGAAAATGTATCTTAGGCTTTTTTGGAGATATCAAGCTCAAATCAACCCTTTAAAATGCCAAGGATTTAATGTGAGTGACAGAGAGAAGAATATGGGAAAGATTTCCATAAAATTCCCCATTCAATGATAACTGTGTCAAAAGTGAAATTGCCACTGAAAGATTTCCCATGCTCCAGTGGGTGGCCCACAGA
>NC_022020.1:15432195-15446697 GCF_000317375.1 Microtus ochrogaster | reverse complement strand
CCAGTGCTGCAGGGTGTGAACTGTCTATTCACAAGAGAGTGTACCCCAGTTTCAGTAAGAGACTGTCTCAAGGGGATAAGTGGTAGTGTGATAAACCAGGATATCTGTTGGTCCCTTGGCTGCCATACACAGGTGCTCAGCCCATCACACATGTGCATACACCACATGCATGCCGCATACTACTATAAATATTAAAACACACCAAAAAGGAAATATGTATATTTATATATATTCTTAACTTGTTAAGACTGGAATCTGACTCATTAAGAGGGGCGCTAAGAATCTCAATGGCTTCTTGCCAATGAAGAAAGAACAATGGAAAAAACTCAGGGGAGAATCAGTCATAGGTCATGTTATGAACTGGTTTGCATTTTAGTGGTTGAGAAATATTTACACAGTCCACAGTGTTTCTCAATGTATAGAATGGTGAAATAATTCAAGAAATGAAGGAGCAGGCTGCCAGAGTGACATGTTCTAGAAAAGGTGCCAAACAGAAGAGAGCCATTTTCAGACATTTCTTCACACCTCCTCCCACCATTGTGCAGGGCTGCTTTTCTTTAATGTGTCATTTTCTTATACATACTGAATGAATGCGCTCACTGAGAATCTCTGTAATAAGAGAGCTAAATGTGTTTGTATTTTGAATGTACTGTTTTGAGGTTAGCTGATTACATCATTCCCTGGGGCGTAAGATTCACACACACACACACACACACACACACACACACACACACACACACGAATAGATTCACAGCTTTAAGAAAGAAATTTATGCTTATTAATTTATTCCTATTGTTCTAAAAATACAGAAATGGTTTTATTTGGTCTTTGTTACTTTAACACAAGCTGAGCAATACACAAACAGACCCCTTAGCTACTGCCATCCAAAAGCTAAGAAGGCCATCAGATAATTTCTGAGGCTTATAACAGAGATGTCTCTGCTTCCTTATAACCTTTCCACCTGGTATTACAACTACTGTATTTGGAAAGTGCCTCAATTTATGCTGTTCTTTGTTCTGTTGCTATAAAATCTTCATGGAATGTTATCATATTGGAACATGTAATTTGGAGTAATCTGAATTTGCTATCTTGTACAAGATCAACATATTCAGTTTATTCGAAAGCCTCCCTGCAGAGCAACTTCACAGCTGGTTCTTCTGTATCCACAATGATTTCACATTCTCTTCTCTATTTACACAATATGTATGCTCCCCACACCCATATTCCATATCCTTTGCTATGTGTAGGAATGTGAAGGAAATACATTTTGTTTTCTGTGCTGAGATTAAGTAGAGCTCTCTGTACCTGCAGCATCCTTGTTATTAGTGCCCCAGCCCTGACAACTGGAAACAACTGTGTTTAGAGATACCCATGTTTAGACACCATCAAATATGCCCACATGGGTAAACTTAGTCTCCCTCTACTTTAGAGAAGTAAAGGTAGGTTTCATTTTATGATGGTGTTATTGATAGAGGAAGTCAACTTCACCTATGAAACACGGAGTTGATTAAACTCATAAATCTTATTTAATTCATGTCAGCAATGTACATTAAAAACATCAACTAAACTGAATAAATACAAATCATAGTTATGTTTATTATATAGTCTACTATTTTCTTAATCTAATATAATGTATTATTTTTCATAAAATAGATATTTCTAAAATTTATTAAAAGTCATTTTCCCTCTTAGTTAAATTTAATTTTGGTAAATATTGATTTACACCAAATAATCAGTCTTGGGCATCCTAGAAGCACAATAAGCATATGGTAACTGTTTAAAATGAATTCCAGGAAACCAGCAGAAAATTCCCCCCTTAACATCTGAGGTTTCACACCTCTTTTTGGATAATTTTCCCTTTCCATGCTGTCAATGCCTTTAGCTATATTCAATTTCTTCATCCCTGTGCCTTAACTTTAGTTACTTTGTATTTACTTGTAGAAAGAGACACAGCTGTACTGAAAACTTGGTTATGGCTTTTTCTCTACCTGTTTACCTATGTTCCTGCACATTTGAATTGTTTCCCTGGCCATAAGAGTGTAACTCACCCATTCGTACCTGTATAAAGTACTGTTAGGGAGTGAACCGTGTCCTCACCAAATACACAGTTGGGGTTTCTACTTCTCTCATAATACACTGTGATCAAAAGCAACTTGAGAATGAAAGGGTTTATTTCATCTTTACTCTCTTCATCCCTGAGGTAAGTTTGGGTAGGAACTCAAGGCAGGAACCAGAAGGCAGAAACTGAAGCAGCAGCATTGGAGCAACACTGCCTACTGAATTGAGGTCTATGGCTTTCTCAGCCTGCTTTTGTAAACACCTTAGGACCACTTGCCTAGGGGTATGGTCACCCTCAGTGGCTTAGACTCTCTCAGATCCATCATTTATCAAGAAAATGTCATCCGAACTTCCTGTAGACAATATGATGAAGATATTTCTCAGTTGAGGTGGGGTTTTTATTGGTTGCTAGCTTGTGTCAAGTTGGAAATAAAACAAAACAAAACAGAACTCCATTTCTGTCTTATTGTGTGTTAATAAGTGAAAAAGGATTAATTCATGTATTTTAGAATTTATTGTGTTCTAATACATTTAATGGAACAGGATTTTCTAGTTTCTCTTTTTGGAGGATCTGCTATATTGCTTTTTTTTTTTTTGTATTTTATCTAGTGAGAAATTGTTTAAGAAACCACAACAAATCCTGGGCCTTTGTGCCAGAACTACCTGAGTACTTAACTACTAACTCCCTTGCAGGCAACATTCACCTGGTTCTTGTTTTGCATAGGCGGGGTTAGGACTCTGAAAAGTTGTTATAGCACAAATGCAAAATCAATTCATCAGGGGAACAGTTAGCTCAACCCTTGAAATATTTGGCAGTGCTTTTGGTCACCTCCTTTTTCTGAACATTTACTTCATTGGGAGGCTGAGCAATGAACCAGAGAATGCTTATTTGGTGTCTGAGAAGAGTGCAGGTCATAGCTCAACCAAGTGTGAAGAATAGTTGAGATGTCTGTGTTCTACCTGAGAGCACAGACCACAAAGGCAAAGTCAGAGAGCATGACTGAGTGTCAAATGCTTCAGACACAATGAAATTGATACCTGTATGAGCAAGCTGCCTTAGATCTTATCTGGACAATCAATCAACAAGGTATTTATTTGTATATATTGGAGATCTATATATAGGTAATAGAAAAATAGATCCTAGTACTATTTACAAAAATAGAGCCAGCAAAAAAATGACATTGGAGGTAATGATACATATCTGTTCTAGGCCAAGGTGATCTACAGAAGTACAAAACCTAAGAAAAAAATGAATAGAAGGAATATTTGATCAATGTGAGCAGGTGGGTAAGGGTAGGACAGAGATGAACAGAGCTAAGCAGACTGTATATGTATAAATGTGCCTGCATGTATGTGTATCTGTGTATTCACATGAATGAGTCAAACTAGAAAAGGAGAGTTAGTATCTCACTTTTGTTCCTGTTGATATGATGAAATACTCTGACAAAAGCAACCTAGGGGAGAAAGGGTTGGCTTACAGTTCACAAAGGTGAGAAAGTCAAGATAGCCTGAGCGCAGCTCCCACATCACAATCATAATCAAGAGACGAGAGCAATGAATGCTCCTGCTCTTAGCCTGCTTTCTTTATTTTATGCAGTCCAGGGTCTCAGGCAGTGAAAGGTGCCACCAAGAGTGGGTGGGACTTCTGCTTTGAATATTAAATCAAGAAATTCTCCCATAGACTTACCTCTCAGGTTATTTTATATCTGTCTAGTTATCAATTAACACTAACCATCACACTTATTGAATGAGTTAAATGCTTCATAGTACATAAGCCAACATGTTCGTTGATACACCCAAGACTAGAGAGGATAGATGAAAACATGTGCTATATAAAAATTAAAAACCCATTGCAAATATTCCAATACCAAAAAACACACTAATATAATATATGAAATGCAGGTAAGTTATTAAAAAGTTGTTCTTTGCAATGAAGAAGTGTATACAGGGCACTCCCACTTGAGAATAATGCATTTTATTTGTTCTTAGAAACAAGTTCATGAAACATTAAAGTTGTATGTGAACAGAGACCCCAGGGACAGCAAGCCAACCATGCTTGGCACTGTTTGTAGTCATTAAAACAATCCTCTGAAGTTTGATGGTTTATGGGCAATTGGTTTCTCACAGACTTGGCTTAATTTTCAGTAAGGGACACCTCACACTTAATCTTCCATTTTATTCAAGATAAATGGGAAGGAATTAGTAGACATTTTGCTGAGCTTGTTCCAAGGTAACAAATAAAATGTGATTTACACAGTCATTTAATGGAAGTTGTTCAATGTCATTCATTTGATCTTCATAGAACATTATTTTAATTTAGGTTGATACAGTGATTGTTACTACTGTATGTTCTAATTATGTACTAACAAATTACATTTAGGTAATTCGAAGAAAACGTAAAACAAACCCTAGCATTAGACTAACAGCATCAAAACAAGTAGTTTTAACAATATTCATTTATTTTTATAATCAATGATACTTTTAAAAATATATGTACATTCAAGCCAGGCTTGGTGCTGTATTCTTATACTCCTACATACAAGAGACTGAGGAGAGAGGGTTCTGAGACCGAGGCCAGCCCAGGAAAATTAATGAGACCCTGTCTCAAAATGAAAAAAAGGGGGAAAAAAAGCCTTGAGATAAAGGTTAGTAGTGGAGGCCTTATGTCTGTCTCCAACAGTCCAGAGATGAAAAATTATCTGCGTATCATTAGAATATTTCACATCTGTAAATTAGAGGGCATATGCCTTTACAGACATACTCTTAACACAAGGATGCTGATGAACACTTGCTAAATATTAAAGCTCATGGTTGTTTTACTTCACAATTTTGTTCCTCTAAAGCTTTAAGTAAATGATGCTTTATGTAAGTAATTTTCAGTATCAGTACATTTTCCAGAAAGCCCTGCTTGTATACTAACTTTCTAAAGTAGATATTATTGCCAGGCTCCACACAACCTTTTATAGGAAGACGTAGATAAAGAACCTGCTTCACATCACATGGCTCCATTAGTCTTAGTAGTGTAAACCACTTCCACACACCTTGTGTTCTTTCACCTACCACCACAGGATGTGAGCGCAATGATTACCATCATCAAAAGCAGCACCGATTGTCCTGTCACAGTTTTTTACTTTGTCAGACAGGAACCTGCTATGAAGCCCTTAAATCTGTGACCTTCCTGTTTCAGCCTGCCAAGTGCCAGGCTTACATGTGTACACCGATACATCCATCCTCGCCCTTCAAATTGTTATCTTGACTTTTACAACTTATTTGGCTTTGGTTATTTGTTTTGAAATAAGATAACTTTGGAGGAGAGAGAATACGCAAATTAACAAGATCAGAAATGAAAAGGGAGACATAACCACAGACACAGAGGAAATTCAGAGAATCATTAGATCTTACTACAAAAGCCTGTATGCCACAAAATTGGAAAATGATAAAGAAATGGACACTTTTTTAAATAAGTAACATATATCAAAGTTAGACCAGCACCAGGTGAACAATCTAAATAGACCTGTTAGTTGCGAAGAATTAGAAGTTGTTATAAAAAACCTCCCTACCAAAAAAAGCCCAGGACCATAGGTTTCAATACAGAATTCTACCAGAACTTCCAAGAAGACCTAATACCTATACTCCTTAATGTATTTCACAATATAGAAACAGAAAAGTCATTGCCAAATTCCTTCTATGAAGCTACAGTTACCCTGATACCAAAACCACACAAAGACTCAACCAAGAAAGAGAATTACAGGCCAATCTCACTCATGAATATCGATGCGAAAATCCTCAATAAAATACTGGCAAACTGAATCCAAGAACACATTAGAAAAATTATCCATTATGATCAAGTAGGCTTCATCCCAGGGATGCAGGGCTGGTTCAACATACAAAAATCTATCAATGTAATCCATCATATAAATAAACTGAAAGAAAAAAAAAGATATCTTTGAACTTGCAATGTTATATTTGTATGCTGAGTTGTTTCAGTCTTTGAAATCTTTTTTTTTATTTAAGAAAATTAGCTGATAATGGTTTATGCGAATGATTCCTAGAGTTTGCAAAGCTTCTGCGACTATACCCAGACAAGTATGTTAAAGATGTTCTGTGTACCACCTCAGTAAGATGCTTCCAAGTTCTTCATATTTTTGCTGTAGAAAACCTTATCTTTCTCATGCTGATAGAACTCCCTGAAAATGTACCTAAGAAGAATGTTTCAAAGGAGTCCTGCAGTGGAAGTTAAACTGTTAAGAATATAACTCATCTGGGAGGCCTTTTAGTTCCTCCAAAAGTTATAAATGACTGCATGCTCGGCACTTACAAAAGCTATCACTATATTGTATATGCTCGAAAATTTCATCCATTTTAAGACAAACCATCATTATATCAAGCACTGCAAATGATTGGTTCTGCCAGTCAAGCTGTGGCCTACTTTTGAGTGAGAGCTTCAAAAATGAAAGAAAAAGAAACAAAACCAAGTCTGTCATCTTGGAATTGATACAATATGGTAGTGTTTTCCAGATCATGCAACTGCCGATGAGAACAACGTGCTATCTACTTATTGATAGAGCACTCCATGGAACACCATTTCGCAGAGGGGTGGTGAGGAATGATGAGTGCATGCTATAGTAAAGTGTAACTGGAGAAGGGTGAGTTCCTTTGGTTTCTATCATTATTTAAATTACTCTACTGCAGAGCTTCTCTTTCTATCCTGTCTTCCCTGTGACAATAAAAATAAGAATTTCAGGAAAAATCGTTTTAAGTATTGATTTTCTTTTTGTTTTTCTAGATAAGCTTTCTCTGTGTAACATTCTGAGTGACCTGGAACTCCCATTGTAGACCATGCTGGCCTCGAACTCATAGGGTTCTAGCTACCTTTGCCTCCTAAATGCTGGGATTAAAGGAACGACTACCACTGCCCACCTAAATATTGATTTTTTTTTACAAAAGGATAAAGTATAAATTTCTATGTGAGGAGCTCTCAAATAGGTGTTTAAGTTGCTTGTGGTTATCACAAATTTAGAAATTACTTCTCAAAATGTCTTTTTAAAATTTACTTATAATTGAAAATGTGTCGGGAAAATGTTTTTTCATTCATGTTTTCCCCAGTTATTGTTTAAGCCATGCACATTTTACCATGCCTATAATCCCAGTTAATGTTTTTAAACTGTAGGCATTTTACCATGTCTATAAAAAAATTTAAAAAGGAAGTTTCCTGCACCCTTCTTCCTCTCACTCCCTCCAAGATCTCCCTTCCAAAATCAATGTCTGTGCCTTTAGTGACATTTGTGAATGTCCTGTGTATCCAGGGTAGATCTGTATTCAATTCAGCATGCTGGAACATGGGGTAATTATGGCTGAGCCTCTGATGAGTGGTTTCTATTACAAGGAAGGTCAACATTCTTCTGGACAATGTGGTGCCTTGATAGCCGAGCATCTTTTAGAGGTGGAAATTGATGAATTTCCATTTTTCTTGAAAGAAGATTTCTATATACGAGAGAGAAATGGGTTCTAGACACACCATTCTATTTAAATACCTAAATTAAATAATTTTATCAATGAAATTAATAATAGTAATGCACCAGAAATAGCTTCAGTTTAAAATGTAGTATACTGGCTTAATCTTCCAATGTTTCCAAAATAAACCTCCCTTTCTTATTGTGTTTAAAATATTTGTATTAATTTTTTAAAGATTTCACATTCAAACTCTTCCAAGATCTACATTTGCATTCCTACCCATCCGACATTGTTTTCCTTTTAAAAATACAATCTACCATATTAAAAAAAAACAGAAAAAAACATGATCATCTTAGATGCAGACAATAATTTTTTAAAAACACACTAGGTCTAATGCTTTGGGGAGTGGGATCTGTCCTAGAGCATGGCAGACTTCCCAGGGCCAATCTTAATGTTAACTGATTTCATTCTCTCACAGAAGGTATCAAATCCCAATACCTCATCAGCTAAGTGCATCACTTTGAGCCCATGTTCCCACCTCCATTCTGGCATATTTTTCTGGTCTCCGATTTTGCGAATTCTGTAAAAGTTACTGTGTGTTCATCTGTACAACTAACCAGCTGTGTCTGGAAAATACTGTTTTCTTGTAGTCATTTCAGCAACCACTTTCTGATTGGATTTCAGTTTCGCTTTCTGAGGTGGAAACCATGAAAAATCCTTTATTTTTCTGCATAAGTCACATTTGTGTTGAAAAACTAAAAAAATGCTGAAATTTCCTTAGATCCTTCTTTACAAAGATTTTTTTCCTACTCTTTACAGTAGAACAGAACTGAGGAGCTATGGGAATGCATAAGTGAAGAAAGCCTCTCGTTCTACGTAGGACATAGTCTCTGAAGGAACCATGGGTGAACGTCTCAGGAGTCAATTACCCAGAAACTCACTTTGACAACATTATTGCCATTTATTGAAAATTTCAGGATCATTATGTCTTACACACAGTTTTAAGGCTGGGAGCACTGATGTTTCAAGAAGTCAAGGGACTTGGCCCACTAGATAGGACCAACTATTCGATCTCACCAAACTGTAGGCAGTCTTAAAGAGGAAACGTTTCTCTTGTATTCATCTGTACAGTTCACTGAGTACCAACTGAGTGCATAATGATCTTCTGCAGGTTAATAAGTAGCTAACCTGTATGTAAAACAGTGTAACTGAGCTAGTCATTATTAGTTATTTCTTTCTCGGTGAAGGAAATCAAAATATACAACTTTACTTGTCTTAGCAATTTAATGGGTATTTTTTCTGATAATACTCAATACTGCTTAAGAGAAAATGTACTGTTCTATTCACTATGGCTGAAATTTTACTAGATGTCAGATTGTTTTATTATATCATTAAAAATTACATTAATTTATTTATGGGTGTGCTAACTGTGCAGATGTGTGCTCCTGTCATGACATGTGTGGATGCCAGAGGGCAAATTTTAGAATTAATTCTTTCCTTTCACTATGTGGGCTCCAAAGATTGAACCAGGTTGTCAGACTTCACTAGAAGCACCCTTATCGGCTGAACTATCTTCTCAGTCCTTTTAAGTGACAATAGAAATACAGCATGACTTAGATGATGAATATTATCAAAACACATCGGCTGATGTGGCTATAGTGAAGCGGTATTAATAATGGCAAACCCCAGTTTAACAACTAGGTACTATCATAAGATCCTGTTGAATTGCTTCTTTTCAGGAAGCTATGGCAGTTGAGACATTATTTTCATTGCATTTGTGCGTGTTTATAAATTTAAAAATCATTTATCATTAAACATTAAAAAGGTAAAAGAAAATGCTTTCAATTGTCTGTAAACCTATGTTTAGGACATCCATTGCTTATAGAGATTTTTGGTTGCTTAATCTTTTAAAAGTCTTTTAAAGCGTATGAAAATGCATAAGAAAATAAGTATTAATATCACATGGCCTGGTTTGAAAACAAAACAAGCAAATAAAACCTCACTGTCACCGTTCTATTTTGTAATAGATGCATACTAAATACAATGCTAAATTTTTGCATCTTAGAGGGTTTTAGATATTTTTGTACTTTTGCTTAGTTTTCACACAGAACTTTATCTTATTTTTAGACTGAAAACAGGAATCAGACAGAGAATACTAAAATGATCTTTCATGCTTGTTGGAAAGTTTTGTGTTTTTAGGGAAGGTATATTAAAGGGGGAAATAATGTCTTGGAGACTAGGAAGCCCTGATAGTGGTTCTGGAACCTGGTGTTCTTGAGACGTGACTAAGCTGAGGTAGACTGCTCTCGGAGAAGTGTTAAATTAGAATGAGTAGAATGGAGCAGAATTCTACTGAAGGATGGAGTAGATTAGAAGTAATTTAATTTCAATAGCATTAAGCTTCATAGAGAAGCATACCTGTAAAATTGACATGGAATTTTATCCAAATGCACTCTTTACATTTGATTTGGTGGATTTTAGCATCGAGTCTCACTGAGTCCACTGAACATCTGTGCTTCATAGAGGGGAAACACATCCCAACTCTAGAAAGTCCAAGATCCTTATGCAGGTATCCATCATCTCTAAACTTCAGTGATAACTGTCTGCCTTTCCCCAGGTTTGGCAGACTTTGATAAGCATACAGCAGCCCCAGCTGATG
Organism: Microtus ochrogaster; assembly: GCF_000317375.1. Lineage (NCBI taxonomy): Eukaryota > Metazoa > Chordata > Mammalia > Rodentia > Cricetidae > Microtus > Microtus ochrogaster. The sequence goes on along the minus strand of NC_022020.1, from coordinate 15,436,526 downwards.
CTATTAAGTTTTATTTAAAAGAAAATTATCTCAGGATTGTTAGACATTCCTGAAAGAGTGGGAATGATAAGTTTTCACCACATGTGGGTTCAATAACTTGCTTTCTTCTCAGATATTGTAAGGTTTATAAGTATTCAGAGTCCCCCTATATGCTCTGTCACCACCATAAGATGAAGGTTTCATGAGCATGTGTATGTGTATGGCAACTAAGTAGATAGAACTATGATAGCTCTGCTGCATAATAGATAAAGACCTTTAGAGACTGAACACCCTCCACAGTGGTACAAACTGCAAGCAGTGATGTTGGTCTCACTAGTTTGAAACCCAACCAGGATCCTGAGTTTCATCTCTAATAATTGTACTCTACTGAAACAATTCTTGATGTTTTCTTCATGAAAATATAATTAAAATTCCTGTATGATAATTTGCACACTTAAAACAAGTATAATTAACAAATTTCAACTCTTGCCTCATTCTCTAAGCAATCTGCAATAGGTCACACACAGATCTATGAGAGCAGGGTTTCTAAGTTCCGGACAAAAACAATTTCTGTGCTACACTGAGTAAGCGATTGCAGACTTTAGAGGTTGACTTTTATAGGTTGGGTAACAGACTAGGGCATGGGTGGACACCATGTACTATGCAAATAGACTTATATAAATATAATATATATCAGCCCAGGGACATTCATTCACAAGCATCAGGTTACATAGGATGGAGCCTTACCCGGGCCTTCTGCTCCATTTCTAGCATTAATCTTTCATGTTGCTCAGCTATGGCCAGTGTTGCAGAATGGACCTTCTGATAGATCATTTCTCCTTCCCTTGTTTGAAAAGTGAATAGGCCTTCTCCTGTGTCACACATTCTGTGAAGAAAGAGAGAAAGAGATGGATCTTTGTGGATTCAAGTGCTGTCAACAATTTCCACATCAAAGATGCCCTTAACTGTCAGGTTTCCTCCTCCATGCTAGTTCATTCTTGGACAAACCATTCGATATATGCATCTCTAAATGTACATTGTGGGGAACTAGAGGTGAAAATTCATGTGTACTCGGGTTTTTAAATGCTTTCCAAACTGTAAAAGAACAAATGAAAATGATTTAGACACGCTCAGTGTGGGAGTCTGAATCGTGACACTGGGGTTTCCCTACTCTCAGAAATAGTTACCATATACTCTACCTTTTTTTTTTTTGTGCAAAGAACAGGAAAGTCTATCAAACATAACCTATTTGAACTTAAGAATATTTGGCTTTAAGATAGATTCTGCCGAAAACAGGGGTGTACATTTAAGCAAGATGCTTAACCTGCCTATTTCTGCTATGTTTACAAAATAGGAATAATGGAGCCAATTCATACAATCTTAAAGGTTAAAGAGTTGGTAAATAGTTTACAGTATTGCCTAGCATACTCAGAGTGTTAAAAATTGTTAGCTACTTTCATCATAAAACTTAGAATTAATATTAATGAAAGTTTAGAGGTCATTGAATAAATATCTACCCTAGGGAAAAGCTGGGTTGATTTATTTTTGCCCAATACAAACAGTTATGTTTTTATGTTATAAGTTAGGAAGAAGTATAATAAAGTTGGCACTATGGGTGACAACATATTATAATATTAAAATTCTTACCGGATAGTCTAGCAGAAATATCAAAAGATAAGTTTATTTTCACTTGTTTAATTATAATCACTTAATAAGACAGTCTTAATTGAAAATTATTAAAAAATATATTTATAGATCATTTTGAAAGGCTAACTGTGGTATAAAATCTTATTATAATTATTATTTTAGCCCAGTTGTAACTATAATTGAAAACAATCTATATCCATGTGGTATTAATTACTCTAATATGAAGAATTAATTGAATTTCTATGCTACTGTTTTTAAGTTAATATCATTAAAAGAGTTACAGGTTACAGTGTCAAAATATTCATGTGACAAAAACTATTGGACAATTTGGATTTTTCCCTATAACTCTCCAAGGGAATTTTAGTAGCAAAGAAATGTCTCAAGAGACTTCCAACATTGTCAGGGCTGTGACTGCCATCCCTCTGGGCCCATCCAACCAGCACTTAGCTTCTGTGAAAGCGATCTCAATAAAATTCACATGGCGTGAAATGGAAAGTCTTGGGGAAAAAAATCAAGAGTTTTCAAAAGTGAAACAAATGAGCTATCTTTGTTGATGCCGGGGTGTTTGGAAATGCAAAAGCCACTGAAAACCCATTGATAAGTCCTGAACACATCTTGTTTGAAGTGGAGATTTTGTTCACTGTCAAGTGCAGAATGCTGCTTATTAGCTTCAGGAAATGAGATAATGAAGGCACAAATTGTTATTTCATACCCAGTCATTCAGATGTGAAGTGCTGATCCCTGTCCACTTCCTGAGACTTAATTCTTCCCAGTGGGAGACTTGAGTGCTTACAGGAGGGTTTCCCTAAATTTGGAAATAACTACCAAACTACCATTCACTTCCTTTGAGAAACGAACAAGCATTTGAATGCATTATAAAAAGAAAAAAAAAACATTAAGTACAAGGAGCTTCTTCTGCACTGCAGTTCTATAAACCAAGAGGAAGGTTTCAGACTCTTCACTTGTTGAGACTATTGCTTTTGTCAGTCAGGTTGACTTGAGTAGTTTAGGGGTCCTTAGCATGTTCTGTCTGAAGGAGGATATGAAACAGAAGTGTAGAGCTTTTCTTATCTGCTTAAACAGTGTCGTGGTAGCAAGCCAACAGTACAGGACAGGAGAAAGAAAAGAATGCAGTAAGCTAGGTTGCTTTTGACTTGTTTTTCAAAGTAGGGCCCCAAGACAGCAATTACTTTACCACTAGAAAATCATTTATGGTTCTGACTTCTAATCTTTATCTTAACAATTTTCCACATGGTTTATATGAACATTATGAGACTCAACCTGCTTTCCTGAATATACTCTTTCCCTAAAGCAGGAGGAGCTCAGACAGAGATGCTCACTGCATTTGAACATTCCAACTCTATGCTACCAACTGACACTAAAGACATTCAGTGAGTGTGTTTATTTTATGAAAAGGTGAATACATGAATGGTGTGTATTTGGACTAACTCCAAATTAAAGATGTTGTTCATAATTAAAGATGAAGGTATTATTTCTTGTCACACTGAAGATATTTGTACAGAACAAAACTTTTTCTTAACTAAATTAAAATTTTTAGTTTGTTACTTATGTGTATGGGTGTGTTTCCACAAATCCTCAGATTCCACACTCCTCTGAGTTCCTGTCTCTTCCCCTTTATATTTCTCTCTCCATCCAGCCACATCACTCTTGTCTCCACCTCCTCAGAGCTTGGGTTAAAAGTGTGTGACTCCCAAACACTAGGATTAAAGGTGTGAACCATCACCACCTGGATCTGTTTCTGGATCAATCTTTTAGTTCAGGGTAGCATTGAACTCACAGAGATCTGCCTGCCTTTGTCTCCTGAGTCCTGAGATTAAAGGCATATGTTACCACCCCACTCCCTATGTCTGACTTGTGTGGCTGCTTTGCCCTCTGATCTCTAGGCAAGCTTTATATATTAAAACACAAATAATATACCACTGAATATATAATATAATTAATATAATATAAAGAATAATATATTCTTCTGAAGAACTCAACTTCAATTCTCAAGACCCATGTCAGGCATCTCTTTTACCACCTATAACTCCAATCCCAAGGGAGCTGATACCATCCCCTGGACTCTGTGGATATGGCCTCTACACAAATGTGTGATAATACTTGCATTCCTAGCAACATAGAGAGTTCAAGGCCAGCCTGGGATACTCGAGACTTTGTCTTAATCTCACCCTCCAGAACATAATTTAAAATAGTTATCTTTAAATATCTGGGTAAAATAATTTTGATTTATCTTTCACGAAGTTGTCAGCAGTAAAATAGAACCAAAGCAGATTCCCTAACACTCTTATGTGTTTCTTTAGGATTTAAAATTAACATTCAAATGTAGACAGTAATGAAACTCTTAATACCACAGTAATGAGAGCAATTTAAACCAATTAACACTTTTATTCTGTTCATGATTTAATCTTCATTATTACCTAATAAGGTTGGTATTTTACTTCTTTACTATGGAAAGATCCTTTCTGAAAATTCTGGTGAGTAAACTTAGAAACAGAAAAAAGTCTAGAAACAGACCGAATGCCTTTGAGTCAAGTAACTGACAAAATCGAATCCCAGGTAGTGAAGGGAAGTGGGATTTTCCACAAATTGAGCTAGATATGTGTTATTTTAAAAAAAAAAAAACAAAAAACAAAAAACAAAAAAACCCTGGGCCGGGCGGTGGTGGTGCACGCCTTTAATCCCAG
>NC_022020.1:15425122-15430820 GCF_000317375.1 Microtus ochrogaster | reverse complement strand
GGGGTTGGTGAAGATAAATTCCTATTTTTAAATAAAATGCTGATAATAGTACAATACAAAACTGTGAAAGAATTAGTAAATAAACTAAGGAATTTCAGGTCAAAATGTGATAGACTGATGAATGCACTTCTGAAAATACTCTCTGTGTGTATCCTGTATGTGTGTCATGTATGTGCAGATGCCTGTGCAGGTATGCAGTCAGGCCTGTGTATGTGTGAGGAGGCCATAGACTGATACTGGGTGTCCTGTTCTTTTACTACATACTCTATTTCTTTAGTCATGATCTGTCACTGAGCCTGGAACTATGACAGTGGCAGTGAGCCCCTGCCGTTCTCTCTTGTGGGCCCATGTGTGGTCACGCTTGGCTTTTTATGTGGGTGCCGAGATTCTAATTCTGGTCCTAATGATTGCACAGCAAGCACTACTACCCATAGATCCATCTCTCTGGCCTTGAAAAATTAATTAAAAAAATAAACCAGAGATATAAGAAAAAAAAAACTAGAAGTAGTAGAACTAACTGCACTAATAGTTTCTCACCTATAAAACAGAAAGATGTACAGTATTTTAGAGTGTTTTTATTATGTGTTTGGAATACTGAGATAACACAGTCAACTCTTAAGAGTACCTGTAATTAAGTGACTATAGTTATTACTACTACTAAGGATAGAATTCCAAAATAAATGTCTAAATAAGAACACAGATGAAAATATTATAAACAGTGTGCTAATGTTTCTGTAAAAATATTGAGACAAAAATCTCAGTAGCTAGGAAGAATTAGGGAGATTTATTGTACAGAATTGTGCCTAAAGCAATTTTTCATTTTTTATTGTTTTTTATTGAGCTATATATTTTTCTCTGCTTCCCTCCCTTCCTCCCCCTCCTTCTCTGCCCTCTTCTATGATCCCCATACTCTCAAGTTACTCAGGTGATTTTGTCTTTTTCTACTTCCCACAAGATTTCCTGACAAAAATGGGAGCATAGGGATGAGAGGAGTAGGGAGGGCAGAAGGGGAAGTTGAGGGAATAAGGGGAGGTGGGAGGAGAACTTGAAGGAATGGGATAGTCGAGATGGAAGAACGATAGAGATGAGAACAAGGAAGGAGATATTATGATTGAGGGAGCCATTATGGGGCTAGTAAGAAACCTGGCACTTGAGAAATTCCCAGGAATCCACAAGGGGCCCCAACTGGCATTGCCCTGTAGTCAGACTGATGAATATATTAAATACCACCATAGAACCTTCATCCAGCAACTGATGGAAACAGAAGCATAGACCTGCATCAGAGCACTGGACTGAGCTCCAAAAGTCCAGTTGAAGAGTGGGAGGAGTGAGAATATAAGCAAAGAGGTCAAGACCGTGATAGGTACACCACTGAAACATTACCTGAACTAATGGGAGCTCACCAACTCCAGCCAGACAGGGAAGAAAATAGCGAATGGGTCCAAATTAGTCCCTCTGAATGTGAGTGACAGTTAGTTTTATGACTGGGGCCTACTGTGGGGCCACCTGCACTGGCACCAAGATTTATCCCTGCTTGTACTGCCTTTTTTGGAACCTGTTCTCTTTGGATGGACACCTTGCTCAGTCTGGTTATAATAGAGAGGGCCTTAAACCTTCCCCAAATGCCTTACCCTTTCTGAGGAGTGAATGGGGGTAATATGGGAGATAGGTGGAGGAAATAGGAGGAGAGGAGGGAGTGGGAACTGGGATTAGTATGTAAAATGAAAAAAAAATTAATTTGTTTTCTTTAAAAAATTCATAAAACATTTCCTTGTCATAGTCCTGAAGAATGTGCTTAGTCTCATTGTGTCTTGTTATGCTATGTTCATTTGATAACCCTGGGACGGATTGAAAGGAGTGGAGGAACGAAGGGCTGTAATCAGGATGTATTGCATTAGAGAAGAACAAATAAAATTCTATGTTATAAAGGTAAATATAAATTGGCTAGACAAATGGAGAAAGCACTTGTAAATTGTCAGTGACAATGAAGTTTTTTTTTTTTAAAGAGAGTAAATGTCAGCTGTGAATTCCTGATGAAAGAATAAAAAATCTTTTTGCTGGCAAGAAAATGTGGGAAGAGGTGTCAGGAGCCAATTTCCTCCTAAAATCATTACAGGAACCATCACCCTGGGGAGTCTGCAGAGAACCCCACACCCCTAATTGTGTTAAGGAATTGTTCTATTGACAGAGCCTACCCCACACCCAAATTGGCTGTTAATGGAGAGCTATCTGTTAGCGGAACCCGCGCCACATTCCAAGCTATCTAGAGAACTAGGTGTGTCAACTCATGACCTGGCCTGCGTGACCAACGAGAACCACGTGGCCAACGTGAACTATGCGGCAAGAGCCCAGGCCCCTGTGCCCACCCCCAGCTCCTTACCCTATATAAGCTGTACCCCATCTCTAATAAACGGAGGCTTTGACAGGAACCCCCGCTTAGCCTCCTTCTTGTGTCCTAGCCCATTATCTTCCAGATAGTGCCTCTCTGGGACCCTGGAATAACTGACTGCAGGGTGGGTTACAACCCCTAGACTAAGTAACCCACCCCAAAGTGATCTACAAAGAGGGGGTAGAGATGCTAGCTTTCTGAGTAATGTTTCAGACTTGGGACCTGTTTGGAGGATAATGGGTTGACTAGAAAAGGTTCCAGTGGGGCAGAGAAAAGTTCGGATTTGTGGTTTGTAAAGTTTTCCCTGTCTAAAGATTTGAGAGTGAAGCTGTAGAGAATGGGATGAAGGCCAGGGACAACAGGAAGCATAGCGACTGATTTCATACATCACAGGGAATAACATGGATACACCCCCAAATAAATATTTTATATTTTATATTTATAATTTATAAATATTTTATTTTCTTGTAGCTCAAAGACAGAGTCCAACAATAAATAAGAGATGTTTTGTGCCAAACCTATTTGTGTGCTAGAATTCTTTCTGCTTGGTCATCTTCCTTTAAGATCAGGGAGTTTGAATTAGCGAACTGAAATCAATTGTGCGAGCGATATTCATGCCTGGCAAGAAAGCAGAGGAACAGTGTGGGGTGAGAGACAGGGAGGAACAACTGAACAAGAGGCTAAGGGACAGAAAGACAAATGAGAAAGGCCACTGAGTCAAATGGTATTAAAAAAATCAATGAGAAGTAGGAGAAAGTGATTATTCAAAAACGAGGACCTTAACCATGTCCTTAGTACCAGAAAGGTTGTGGGAGCAAGAGCGAAGAGAATAAAGGTCAAACACAGTAGAAAAGACAAAATCAAATTTAAAGCTGTGATTTATTCTTAAAATCCTATCCCCTTTCAGAATATTTTATGTTTCTCTCTCATTGTGCATCCTGTCCACCGTTCTGGCTGAGTGTACTGACTGCATTCTCATGAAAACCTAGGCTGGGCTACTGAGACAATTTCTCTGTTGGATTCAGAATACAACCCCATTAAGGCAGAATGTACGTGGAGTCTAACTGGAACCTTTTCTGCTGGTTTTAACCCTGTGTCAACTGTTGTAAAGAAGAGAATAAAAATTGATAAAGGGATTTTTTTTTCGAGATTTACTCTTTTACCCTTGAGACTTAATGGGAATTCAGTAAGTAAAGGACACAGATGCCCAACATCACTCAGTTGGGAAGGTAAACATCACAAGGGGAAGACTTTGAGGGTGCACAGCCTTTTTTCAAGCTAGTACCCTTTATTGCACTTCATCTGGCTGTCATATTTTGTCTCATGTCTTTGTAGTTTATAAGATATTCTTCTACTAATTAACCACATTTCTGTGACTGGATTGAAATGTATTTCTACAATATTTCCAGAAATACTTTGAGCATAAATTACGTTTGGGTAACTGAATACTGCTAATATAAATGAATGAATGAATCAAGCTGGGCAGTGGTGGCACATGCCTTTAATCCCAGCACTCGAGAGGCAGAGGCAATCAGATCTCTGTGAGTTAGAGGTCAACCTGGTCTACAAGAGCAAGTTCCAGGACAGGTCTAAAGCTACAGAGAAACCCTGTCTCACAAACCAACCAACCAACAAACAAACAAAAAATCCAAAATGAGTGAATCACTTTTCTAGCTCAGAAATATAACTTTATATTTTTTGAGTGAGCAATTTAAGACTTTAGAGGGAGAAGGGGGGGAATGACAACTTAGATTTCACTAACAGAGTCTCATGAAAATGTATGTGAGGAATCTCAAGCAGCTGGATAGCACCTGGATCTCTTGTGAACCTCTTTTTGGAGTGGCAAAGCAAGAATGTGGAGGACATAAAACCGTGGGTGCCTGCTTTTCTGTTTGGCTGCATTCCTAGTCCAGTATACAACCCTGTGAAGGCAGTTGTAAGTGGAGTCTAACTGGAACCTTTTCTGCTGTTTTCAACTCTGTGCCAACTGTTATAGAGAAGAGAATAAAAATGATAAAAGAATATTGTTTTGAGATTTACTCTTTTACCCTTGAGACTTAATGGGAATTCAGGTGGTATACATTTTTATCTTATTTTTCTTAATGGTCAATGCCCTTGGCTGTTTATTGTAAATACCTATCAGGGATAAAAGCAATCTTGGTGAAAGATATTCCTTCAGCTTTGCTGACTGTTAAAGCTCCATGAAATGTTCTTTTTAATCTTCTCTATGAACAAAAGAGTCAACTGCTAAGTAATATCTACTGGACTTCATTTTTCTTATGGACTATAAAGATACATTATAGAATCATAATTATGCAAAGTCTTACATCTCTTTGCTGTCTAGAATTCTAAATGCTAGAGGAATAAATATATATATATATCTCAGAACTATATTTTTCCAACTCAGAATTAATTCAACAATTCAATTTCCAGTTATTATTTATGTCACTCTTTTTTTAATCAGCTTTCCAATAAAGGAAAAGAAATTACTAATGTAAAAAGAGAAACTCAGCAAGTCTTTTGTGTTTCTTTTTCACTGATACATGATAAAGGGATAGTAACGGTTTTGCAAGGAGGATTAACTTTTTTGCTATAGTAGGTTACACAAAGAAGTAATAAAACTAATTACAGGGTTAAAATGATGCCCTGGGAAGGTTTGTAGCAGCCCAAGGATGATGAGAAGCTGAAAGATTGGGCTGAGCATTTCACGCCCTGAAAAGTCATCTGCACTCCGATTCTGAACCATGCATTACATACTTCACAGAGTCGCCTTGAGGCTCAAAAGTAAATACACATTGAACACTGTCAAGAACTTCGCCAAGAGGGATAAAAACATGCTTATGGGACATGGCTTCAAAACAGCTTTGGACCATGTGGAAAGAGAAAATTTTCTCCACTGTAAGGGTTTTATCTTATTTCCTTTTTGAAAAATTGTGTGTGTGTGTGTGTATGTGTGTGTGTGTGTATGTGTGTTTGTGTCTGTTCGTGTAGGCATATGGCAATATATTTGTGTGGAAGCATATTTGTATACATGTGTGTATGCATGTGGAGTCAAAAGCCAACCTTGGGCATCATTCATTAGGTACTTTCAACTTTTTGTTTGTGACAAGGTATCTCAATGAACTGGAACTGTGCCAAGTAAGCTAGGTTAGATGGTCAACAGCTTCCAAAGATGCACCTGTCTCTGCCTTCCAGCTCTCTATTACTGGGATTATAAATATGGACCACCCATTGCATATTCACATAAGGGTGCCAGCAATAACTTTGTGTGATAAAACTTTTCCTGAAGAGATGCAACACACACACACA
>NC_022020.1:15423838-15425022 GCF_000317375.1 Microtus ochrogaster | reverse complement strand
CCTACTCATCCAAGTATCCTACCACAGACCAAAGCACAAATATCACCAAAGTCAAACTTTGAGAACCAATGAATGGGGGGGGGCATTGTTTATGAAAATATGGGTGAGCAGTTACTTTCAGGAACAGAGCTGAATAACTAAAGCCTGCCCCAGCATAGGTGGCAGGTCATAAAAGTTGGAAGCCTGGAACACATTTCACAGGCTACAGGCATCTTAATAGGTTCGAGAGTGTCATCTCAGGTGCCTCAGTAGGTCTAAGCCCTTGAAACAAGCTTGTCTGGTTTCTGTTTCTTCCAGGCACCTGGTCTGATCTCAAGAATCTTCTTTGCAGTTTAACTCCTCTGTGAACACAGTTCTATCTGGCTCCCCCCAAACAAGCTTTTCTTATTCCTAGTTCTCTCAATAGTGTCTGCTCCTCTATGGTCCTTCAGCCCCTGCTATTTGTGGGGACCCTAGATGGAGATAATCAAGTCTCCTAGTGGTTTTGATAAGTCATCCAATCATGGACTAACTACCTTCATACTATCTCACATTATGTAACGTTTGATGTATGTAGAGATGTATTATTTTATTATTCAACTTTCCTGTCGCCACAGCTGTTGGACTGATCCCATCCACTCCCACGGTCTCACAAACCAGGTTATAACAGGCTCTTTCAAGAGATACCCTATCATACGACAAAAGCATTTGTTCAACTATGTTCATAGCAGCATTATTTGTTATAGCCAGAACCTGGAAACACTAATACTTTTATACTTCATACAGGAAATCAGAATTTCTTCCATGGATGCTCTTCCCTCAGCCTTCTCAGCACCAGTTACTTGGTTTGCTACCCATAGCCACGACCATGTACTCACTCCTCCCTAACTCGTCTTTGGTGCTATTGTGCCCTTGTTTAGGTGCCAATTATGTTGTGGGACAAATCTTTTCCTTAGGAGATACAACATGTATGGCAGACTATAAAGGACAGAAATCACAAAAATACAAATGACAAACCAAAGAGTTTTAAGTAGATGAGGGGTTACTTACAAGAGCAGAAATGACTCATAGAGATACACCATCAAAACCCACCACAGCATGGGTGGCAACTCACAAGATGTGGGAACCTGGAACATACTGCACATCTGAAGATTACTCAATGGATTGGAGAGCGTCCTTTCCAACTGCTCAAGTCTAAACTTCTT
>NC_022020.1:15421515-15422893 GCF_000317375.1 Microtus ochrogaster | reverse complement strand
TCTGCTCAGTTTTAGGGACTTCCTAAAGCTATTTTGAGATGTTTGTAGCTTCTCTGCAGGATGGGACTTTAAATTTGCGAGGAAACTCTCTTCTCAGTCCATAGCAAGACATAACTTTTGAGGCCTTGGCTATATCAATGTTGTTAGATTTTCTATGTTTGGAAACAGCTTCTGTTTTGAGACTGACTCACAGTGTCTCTGATAGGCCTAGTCATAGTGTATGTAAATTAGCCCTTTTGCGTTTCTGAGAATCTGTACTTCCCTGGTAGAGAGAGAGGCAGCTTTCTAAAATGGAAGGCTCTCTAGGATTCTAACAACACAGACAATATCTGAGAAGATAGAAGAAAACACTGGTATTTTATCAGCTCATGGAAAGGTCATTTTTCAGTTTATTTCTCCTGCTCATGATTGTATAGCTTTGGTAATGTCTCCTTTTTCTGAATTCATTTTTGTTCTGGGGCCTGTGCTCTCTCCCCCTGCAGCAAGTTTCATTATATTTAGAGCAGCAGAGCGTGCAGAAGATGTAGTTAGAATCGCAGGCAAAATAGCCCACCCCTATTCATATTGTCAGCTCTCTACATGTTTAATAGAAGTACAGTATGAAAAAATATTTATAGCTGATCAGAATTGGAGGAAATAGAAAGGCTTAGGTCCTGCCTTTAGATTTGTGTAGCTTTATGCATTTTCCCTCTGGGGGTACTATTTTAAACACATCAATTTTCTTTGGCACAAGGAGCAAGACAGCAATTTCTTTCAGTGAATGTGCTTTCTTTGGGGGCTCCTATGGTATCGAAGAGCTTAATTTGAACCAGTTTACTTGTGAATGAAGTGGTGATCTGTATCTCCTCAAGATCCTATGTTGTTATTTGTGTTTTGGGTATTGAATGTTAGCAAAGTTGATGTGGGATACCCCTCTGTATGCTGTGAAAACCATTTGTTAGTAAGGGAACTGGCCTGGCCTATAGCAAGGTAGAATTTAGTTAGGCAGGGATAGCTAGGCTGAATGCTGGGAGAGGGAAAGCAGAGTCAAGGAGAAGCCATGAGCCACCACCAGAAAGACATGCCAAAACTTTGCTGGTATGCCATGACCTTGTAGTGATGCACAGATTAATGGAGATGGGTTAAATTAAGATGTAAGAGTTATCCAATAAGAAGCTAGAGCTAATGGACCAAGCAGTGTTTTAAATAATATAGTTTCTGTGTGATTATTTTGGTTCTGGGCGGCTGGGACAGACAAGCAGTTTCCCCCCCAACACAAATTCTTTTTTTTTTTTTTTGGTTTTTCGAGACAGGATTTCTCTGTGGCTTTGGAGCCTGTCCTGGAACTCGCTCTGTAGACCAGCCTGGTCTCGAACTCACAGAGATCCGCCTGCCTCTG
>NC_022020.1:15405691-15421415 GCF_000317375.1 Microtus ochrogaster | reverse complement strand
TCTTAAATGAACACACATGACATTGAATTTAACTTCACAGGCATGAAGTATTTTTCTATTAATGCAAATATTAGCTAAAGGAAATAATGCAATAGTTCTTTTTAAATCTTGTAGTTTTGCTTGTTTGTCTTTTCATAATTGTGGATTCTGTTTTCATAGTCCTAGGCTTTTTATTCTTGGTTCTGTTGATAATGGTTATGTGACCTTGAATGTTTGGCTTTCTCCCTATTTGTACCTTGCCTGTTTTTCATTGTCTTTTATCTCTAGCCCTGTAGTCAGGGAAGCAGACTTCTACAGGTAAGGATTTTCTATCTTCTTATTTGACCAAAGGTAGACTTGTGTGTTTACAGGGAGTGAAAAGTAAGGTGTTTTCTGACATTCTTGTACTTCCTATCTTAGTCCTGTCTTTGGACAGTGTGGCTCCCTCTAAAGACCCAGGTCATTTGTGCATTTTGGTTTCTGTATACCTTTCAACTTTGTGTTTGGAGGAGAGGCATATAAATGTTCCTCTGCTACTGTTCAGTGGTGCTCATCCATTTTAAGATTATTCTTAATCATGTTCATACCTCTTGAAATGGCACCTACATTGCATTCTTCTTAGCTAATTATTCCAAATAAAACATTTCTATTGTCATGAACCTGAACACAATGTATAACAACTGGCTTACATGCTCTAAGTCATAATTTGTTTCTCTATAAAACAATAAGCAGTAGGTATCCAAAGTCTGCACTGAAGGACTATACTAATGATGGTAGAAATAATCCAAAAGTAGCTCACATATGCACAAACCTGCTTTAGAGCTCACATTTAAACACAAAATCGAACTAAGAACACAAAAACATTCACAAACTACTTTTCATACAATTGCACTGTGTCTTTTTAGAAACTTTAATTTTTTTTGAGATAATAATATAATTACATCAGTGCCTCCTTCCCTTTCCTCTTTTCGGTCCCTACCTGTATTCTCCTTTCTTTCTCAAATTCATGGCCTATTTTTCTTTAATTATTGTTGAAAACATGTGTTTGTTTCTATATACACTTTCTCAGTCTCCATAATGTTACTTGTATGCTTTCAGGGATGACCAGTAAGTATTTGCAAACCAATTGGTGTGCTCTTTCTTGGAGCAGACTATTCCCCCATCTCAGGTTCCTTTCAGTGCTGTAGTTCTTTGTCTAGGGTGAAGGTCTTGAGAACTTTCCCCCTCAACATTAGTATACTTGTTAGTGTTGCTCTTGTTTAGGTATGTCATGTTCATCTAATCATGTATGATATTTTACAATATTTTTAGCCCCTCTTCTGCAGTCATCCCTGAGTCTTTGGTGTAGGAGTTGTATGGCAGATGTATCAGTTGGGACTGGGCTACATTACTTTGTATTTTGATTGGTTATAGTTTTCTGTCTCCAACTATTGCAAAGAAAAGTTTCCTTGATGAGAAGTAAGAACTACACTTATCTGTGAATATAAGAGCAATTATTTAGAACACCCTTGGGGAATATACTGGTTTAGTAAAGCACAGTTGTAGGTTTTCTTCCAGGACTTGTGACTTTACTAGTCCTAGTACTGGAAGCTTAGAAGTGTGTCTTTGAAGCATCTCTTCTCAAAGGTGGTATTTCTCCTAAACTATTGACTCTGTGTCAGTCTGTGCCTTGTTTTGGCCAATAGGAAAATAGGAATGAGACAGGACTGGCAAGCTGTTTTTCATTTAGGCATGCTTGCTGCTTTGGAAACCCCCAGCAGTTAATACAAGTACCATGTACTATTTTCCTATTTACAGAGAAGCAAACTGAGACTTAACAAAGTTAGTAAAGTTTCCTGCTCTACCAGACACTCCAGTCACAGCTGTGTGCCATCAACCATCAGAAAAGCAGAGAGTATCTCATTCACTCCCCAATCCCCACCTAAGCTGCTATCTGACTACAGAATGATGTATGAAAACTGCTCCAGATTTTCTCTATTGTTGATAACCTAGTATTCAAGCCATTACATTTTAGGACAAATTGTTGCCCAGCAATAGGTAACTATTGGAGTCATTGTTTATAAATAATAAAAACTAAAATATTTTAAGTATATTATAGACATGAAAAGTTATCCATTGTTAAGTTATTGTCAGTGTCGTTATGATAGGGAGAGATTGCTCCAGTGTTGCAGTTTCTGAAGCTACTGCCACAGCTGAGGAAATTGGGCCAAGCCCCTTTGGAAGATGATCAGGAAAAAAAAATTCTAATGTTATTTTCCAAAAGCCTTCTGGCCATGCCTATTAAGGAATGATTTTTGAGTGTTGCATAAAAGAATTTGAAGGTAAAAGTATATAAAATAACAACAAGAATTAGCAGAAACAGATAAATTTCATTCATTATAGTATTTTAACAACAAAGAATTATTTTTTAATTGACAGTGATAATTCTAAATACTTTTTGGATACAATGCTGCTTTTTAGTACTAGATTATCTTCTTAAGAATGAGAAAACCGCAAGTGAGCGCGATCTGATAAACAACTCCTTATTTGGCTGAGGCTGGACCCTTGCGACCATCACCCGATGATCGCAAGCAGCTTGCGTGAGCGTGGACCAATGAACAGCGCCTACGTGGCTATCCAGGGTTGGTAGCCCAGGCCTACTTAAGGGCTGGGGGAGGTTTGCCCGGGGAGAGAGAGAGATTTCTCTGATTGTCAAAAGTCCTGAATAAAACTGCTTGTAAGAAGAAAAAAAAAGAATGAGAAAACCCACTTGGGATGGAGCAATAGCTCAGTTAGTAAAGTGTTGGCTGTGTAAGTGTAAAAACTTGATTCAGTTCTGAAGTACCAATATAAAAAGTTAGGTTTGGTAATTCTACTTGTAATTACAGAACTGGGAAGATCAAGACAGACTGGCCTTTGGGCTTATAGGACAAGCACACTACCCGAATCAGTGTTTCAGGTCCTGGTGCAAGAATCTGGCTCAAAAAACAAGGTGAATGTGGCCTGAGAAAGAAAATAATGACACATGATGTTTTCTTTTGTCTTCCAGAAGCGTGAACACATGCATGAGCCCATACAAGAATTTATATACCTACAGAGAGAGAGAGAGAGAGAGAGAGAGAGAGAGAGAGAGAGAGAGAGAGAGAGAGAAGATCATTTCCGCATATTGGGGTTGTTCAAACTTACTTAGAATGTTTTCAGGTCAAGGGTTAGGTCATAGTACATTGTATATTGATAGGAGAGTTAATGCTTAGAAGATTCAGTCACTAGAATCATAACTGTTATTCAAATGTTTTTCTATCCTAATCCATGACTACCTCAGAAGAATGAACTCATTGATTTTCCTTAACGAGTCTCCAGAGAACTATGACAATTAGGCTGAGGAATTCACAGCCTGCATAGCTTTAGCTGGGTGTTTAGTAATGCAATGCTGTCTTACACAGGGAATATCCAGGTCACTGTTAATGCAGAGAGGTTTCAAAGGGAGAAGCCTTTGGAGGAGAGGGCATGGTAATAGTCTCTAAAGTTTGTTCATTAATGTACCTCTAGATCAAAGGGAAAAAAGTGACTCAGTAGGTTTATGTTCAATGCTGACATCATTCTAATCAGGACCTATTTGGGTGTTTGAACATACTTATTTGAGGAAAAAAAGAGAATATTTTTCTGCCGTAATTCCCGTGTGTGTGTGTGTGTGTGTGTGTGTGTGT
Source organism: Microtus ochrogaster (assembly GCF_000317375.1). Classification (NCBI taxonomy): domain Eukaryota; kingdom Metazoa; phylum Chordata; class Mammalia; order Rodentia; family Cricetidae; genus Microtus; species Microtus ochrogaster. The sequence continues at coordinate 15,417,750 of NC_022020.1, read as the reverse complement.
GTGTGTTTTAATTTGGGAACCAAAAGTTTGTAGGTATAAATGTGAAGAGGTGATATCATTTTCTTGCATAAAGAATGTTTTAAGAATACCAAAGCTAACCAAAACAAAACAAAAGAAGCCGGATTGTGGTGGCGCATACCTTTAATCCCAGCACTCGGGAGGCAAAGGCAGGTGGATCTCTGTGAGTTGGAGGCCAGCCTGGTCTACAAGAGGTAGTTTCCAGGATAGGCTTCAAAGCTACAGAGAAACCCTGTCTTGAAAACCGAAAACAAAAAAAGAATATCAAAGCTTCTTCAACTGTGATGAAAAGTCGCATGTAGTCCTAAGCAATTGACTTCATTTTATAAAATGGAATTAATAATATTAAGCTCCATTTGAAATAACATCATATCATTTTTAAGGAAGGTTTTGGTTTATGTGCATGTCCTTGATGGACTCTTGGTGTTCAAACATTACATGAATTAACTGTCTTTGACCACCCAAATGTTTAACTGTATATTCAGAATATGCATATTTCTCACTGGCCCAAACATACTTTCTATGAACTTTTAGCTTCACTACCTTTATACACCATTTATTTATGTAATTTTTATATTGTCGTTTGTGGCTGGAGGAAAAATAAGTCTGTGTTATTTGTTTTTTCTATTTTCTGTTCTCATCAATAAATGCATGAAATACATACTTTAAGTAAATTCCTAATAAAGCTGCTACTGCACTTTTAAAATTCTTTCCAAGGGAGATGGCTTAGACAAGAACTAACATAATTAGCATTTTTTGATGGATGACTAGTGTCAGGATTCAGAGATGAAACTGCTTATTACAGTTAAAGAATTCACCTGAAGGTGTACTGCATACAACAGCAAAATGCTGCAGAAGACAAAAAACTTACGTTTTACTTTAGAACAAACACACAATGCTTTCTACTCTTATTCAATGTATTTTATGAGCATATTTCATTGGCAACATTATGAGCATACTTTAAAATTCTTATCAGATCTATTCTTGTGACCTTGACACTTCTGCTGAGTTCATCACTCATCTTCCATTGAAAGAGGAACTATGTCAAAATAAGAAAACTTCATCAATTAAATATTCGATTGGGGTATGATCTTAAAGCAATCAAGTAAATATTTATTGAGAGCCTGATATGTACTAGTAATATAAATTCTTGCTCAAACAAAGAGAACAATTCTCAGTATTGATTCTGTAACTCTTGTTGATCTCTTGTTAAGAGTATGAGGAGGCAGAGAAGCCAGGAAACAAAGAGGACCCCAAGAGAGACATACGTGGCTACTCCTGGGAAGGGGAATTAAACAAGATCCCCTGAATAAACTGGAAGTGTGGGAGAAGTGGGGAAGGTGGAAGGGAAGTGGGGAGGAGAGAAGGGGAGTGGGGAAAAGGGACTGGGATGGTCAAGTTGTGTGAAGGACAGAGAGGGAGAGCAAAGAAAGAGACAACTTGATAGAGTGACCCATTATAGGGTAGTGAGAAAGCTGGCATTATGGAAATACTCAGTAAACCACAAAGATGACCCCAGCTATGAATCTAAGTAATAGTGGAGAAGGTAACTTTAACTACTCTTTTCCATAAGAAGATTGATTACTAACTTAATCGTCATCATAGTCATCATAGTCATCATAGAACCTTCATCCAGTAACTGATGGAAGCAGATGCAGAGATCCACAGCTAAGCACTGGGCCAAGCTCCTGAAGTCCAAAGAGAAAGAGGTGTGATAACATGAAGAAAGTGGTCAAGACCATGATGGGGATACCCACAGAAACAGCTGTCTTGAACTAGTGGAAATCCACTGACTCTGGACTGGCAGCTGGGGAACCTACATAGGACCGAACTAGGCTCTCTGAACGTGGGTGACAATTATGTGGCTTGGCCAGTTTGTTGAGCAACTGACTGTGAAACCAGTATTTATCCCTAGTGCATGAATTAGCTTTTTGGAGCCCATTACCAATGGAGGGATTCCTTACTCAGCCTAGATATAGGGAGGAGGGCCTTGGTTCTGCTTCAAGTGATGTGACAGACTTTGTTGACTCCCCATGGGAGACCTCACCCTCTCTGAAGATTGGATGGGGAGTGGGGTGTGGGGAAGGTGAGGAGAAGAAGAGGACTGGAAGGATAGAGAACTGGGATTGGGCTGTGAAATAAAAAAAGCTTGTTTAAAAAAATAAAATATAAATATAAAAGAGAAAAAAACCATTAAAAATAAGCATGGGAGAACTGTCTAATGCAGAGATTTGTATATCACAGGGGATTTAGGTCATGCCCTTCTACTCTGAGAAGCCTAATTTTAAAGTTTATATGCTACCATGCTACTAGTAAATATATGAACATTAGGAATAAGGTAATAAACTGAACCTCAGCCTCCAAATATATCTTGAAGCAGTCTGTATACCAGACAATATTCATTAATTCATCCATCCATCCATCCATCCATCCATCCATCCATCCATCCATCCATTTATTCCTATTCATTCAGTTGAGATTGACTGACCTTCAATAAACTATGCAGCTGAGGCTGTTCTTGAACTCCTGATCTTCCTGCCTCAACTTCAAGATTGCTAAGGTTACAGGCATGCATCATCACACAAGGCTAAAGGGATTTTTGCTAAGTATAAACAAAATATATCCTACTTTCTGGTTATATTTAGTCCTTTCAAATAGGACCTTGTGCACTGGTACCTCCTTCCTGTAATAGAATTCACACCTAATTAAACTTGTTCTTGATAAACTACCTTACAGGAATTTTTTAAAAAAATATTTAGTACTTATTTTTAAAAGATCATGATTGTATAATCAGCATGCAAATTGTATTAAAACAACAATGACAAGAACGAAAAGTCCCAAAACACAGAAATAAATCAGCTTTTTGTCTAAGATCAAACACCAGAGTTTATAGACTATGTGAATGGACTGATTAATAATTATGTCCATATATAAAATAGCAACTGTTGATGAGCTGGGCTTTTTTCTGAATGTCTCTCACAATTTCTGTCAGTGCTGATTCTGCATCATCAGTAACTGGAATGTAAAAGATCTGTATCCTGGATTAGAATTTTCTGTCTGTCAACCAGCTCATCTGATGGTATCTCCCGTGTCTGGGCAATCACATATAGAATCAGCATAAAGACTAAGAAGGGATCTGACAATACCATGGCCACCATTCATCTCTTGGATAATGACTGTTGGCCGTGATCATTTCTAAGCTGATTTGCATTTTCTTCAGCCTAGAATTTGAGAGGTAAAGTGGTGATTTTCGAAATGTTCCAACATTATAATAACAAATATCATCATAGATATTCACTACATATTTATTATCTTTCTCATTATGTTCTACTTTCATATTATTTTTCAGTTCTTAAAAAATATTATTTTATAAATTCACACACACACACACACACACACTGTCATCTGCTCAAGTTCTTCCTGATTATCCCCTCTTACCTCCTCTGTATGTCCTCCCACCAAGTCCTTTCTTCTTTTTCACTTTTTTTAGACCCACTGTATTTAACTAGGGTGTCTACAGGAGTGAAGTTGAAGGACTATTTGATTATTTGCCCCACCTGCAACCCTTAGTTGTCTATAGCTCCTCTCCCAGGGGTGAGGCCTTATGAGCCCCTTCCCTCTGGTTGGCATCCAGAAGGTTTAATAGAGAGAACACTTGTGAACGTATGGTTTTGAGTAAGATTAAAAGAAATGAGAAAAATTATGAATTTATTGTTTAATCTTATAACAGAAGCCAATTTCATTGCTGTTAGTATCATTACCACTAAAGTGTTTTCACTAGGCATTGATATAATTACCATGCAGTTAAATGTAGAATGCGGTAAGTTATGATACTCTCGAGGAATGAAAATGCTGTTATTTTTGTGTTCATGTATTATAGACAGTATATAATAGAGTGCTATTGTAGATGCATCGATTGTTTCTGGATTTTAAATTATTGCCAAATTACATTCTAATGCTGATAGTGTGGCCTCTGAAACAGCCCCAAATGATCCCAGTCTTCTGGAATTCTCATGGTGTTGCTGTCTTCTAGAGTGTGGAACAGCTCTTATTATTAATTTCTAATGAATGGAACATGACTAAGAAAGTGTGATACTGATTTTGGCATTAGGAAACAGACTGACTTCTGTTTGTTATAGCCATTCTGTCTCTTGCAGAGAAACCATTTGTTATGATTTCACCTGTGTTTTGAAAGGCAAAAATGAGAAGAAATTGATTTCTTCAGGCCGTGGGCAATAAGGACCCAAAGCCAGATAGCTATCTCAAGAGTGAGGCACCTGATCCTTGAGGTGACTCAAATTCTAGTCATCCCTGGAATAAGTCAGAAGAGTTCAAGTATGTCATTCCCAATGTCCTCATTTACGGAAGCTGTGTAACAACATCAGCTAGTTGTTGAAATTTTCTCAGTTGGGTTCAATTTGTTAAGAGACAATTGATAACACTTGAATATGTTCTGTGAAGACCATGCTAAAAAATGAATTCCCTGAAAAGAATTTGAAAGATAATCAATCCATGAAGCTCTGCAGTGCTAATGGGTTACCACTGAGTATAAAAAGAACTGTGGCATGCATAGATCTAATCTACATGGATAGTAGAAAAAGACAATATCTCCTGAGTAAACTGGGAGCATGGGGACCTTAGGATAGGGTTGGAGGGGAGGGGATAAACAGGGAGGGAAGCAGAGAAAAATGTAGAGCTCAACAAAAATCAATAAAAAAATAGCCTTAAAAAAAAGAATGCGGTTAGCATTCTCTCTCCACCCAAATTTCTCCCACTTTACTCTGATTGGGCAGTTTTTTTTTTTTTTAAAAGGAGGTCACTTTCTTTGCTATCGTCAGTCTTCCCTCTATATGTATATTCATAAATATTATAGCTTTGTTTCCTGACTTTGTAGTTTTCTTTCCTACCATTTGATTTCTATTGTTTATTCAAGGGATTTTTTTTTTTTTTTTTTTTTTGAGACAAGGTTTCTCTGTAGCTTTGGTGCCTGTCCTGGAACTAGCTCTTGTAGACCAGGGTGGCCTCGAACTCACAGAGATCCACCTGCCTCTGCCTCCCGAATGCTGGGATTAAAGGTGTGCGTCACCACCGCCTGGCTCAAGGGATTCTTCTTAAAATATGTGAATGTTTCCATGATTTCACATTCTCAACACTTACTGTTGTCATTCTTTCTCATTTTCAGCATTATTGTGTATGGATAGTCTTACTGAAATTCTGTTCTATTTTCCTGAGTGATTACAGTTGAGTTTACTGTTTATGTTGGCTATTTAGACACACATTTGGAAATTTACAGCGTGAGGCAAGTTCAGATTGCCTTCCTTTCTTCAGAGTCCACATTTCAGATTTCCCCACATCTCATAGCTTTTGGCTCATTCATATTGAATTATGTCCCCGTGTCTGGAAAGATACCAGTTTGTCCCTTTATCTACTGATAATTGTATTGGCTAATTCTAAGTTTTGCAATTATAAATAAGGGTGCTGAAACACCCATGTGCAAGATTTTGTGTGAATGTCTTAAATCATTTGAATAGATGATTATGTGATACATGTGCTATGTGGTAAGACTGTTTTTGTTTTGTATGACACTGTATCATCTGAAAAGTAACTGTACCACTTTGCATCTCTACTATCACAAGGCAAGAATTCACCAGCATCTGGTGTACTCAGATTTTGGACATGATAGCATCTCATTGATCTAATCTGTGTCTCTATGATCACATATGATACTGGACAGAATTTTGTTGAAGAATCTGTTCAGGTCCTTGACCAATAAACTATTTGGATTATATTTTTGTTGCTGAGTCGTAAGAGTTCTTTGTATTTTTTAAACAATAGGTCATTATCAGATAGTGTTTGCAGGTTTTCTTCTGACTATGTTTGTATTGTCTTTAATAGAATAGGAGTTTTTTACTTTAATTGAAGTTCCATATGTTAGTTATTCATGGGTGGTGCTTTTGTCTTATGTGTGTCTAAAAATCATCCCCATGCCTGAAGTGCCTGAAGTAATCAAGATTTGCTCCTATGTTATCTATTTCAGGGCATATAGTTTTGAAGTTTACATTTAAGTTTATAACCTACTTGGAATTGTATTTAAAACCCCATATCTAGGTTTAATTTTATTTTCTTGTAGATATTCAGAAATTCTAACAACATTTGTTGAAAATGATACATTTGCTATGTTATATTACTTTGTAAAACAGGAGTTGAGTTTATTACCTTTGGTGTATCTCTCTGTTATTAATCTATTCATCTGTTCTCTTGCCAATCTACATTGTCTGGACTGCTTTCCTTCATGCAAAGGTCTTGAAGCTTTGTAGTGCTGGTCTAATAACATTTATTTTTGCTTCTATGTTGCATCGACTTATTCGAGTCTTTTGCCTTTCCATGTAGAATTTGCAATTAACTTATAAATATTAATGTAATAAATTATAAGAATATTTCTTATAGAATATGAAAAACTTTTAACAAAAAATTAATAACTTGCTGGGATTTTGATTGAGGTTGCACTAAATCTGCAGATTAAATAGAGAAGAAATATTTTGGGGATGCTGATCGTCCTATTCATGAATACAGACAACTCCCTATTTATTTGTTGTTTTTTTTTTTTTTTACCTTTATCAAATTCTTATAGTTTTCCTTATGCAGATTGTTCTTATTTTGTTCTTGTGTGTCAGTTTTAACATCCTGATATAAACAAACCTTAGCCTGTTGCTCTTCAAGACTGAACTGGCAAATTAATATGTTTTCTGTATTTTCACTTTTGAATAAATTTAGACTGAGTCCTTTCACTCCCCCATCTTTTCTCTTTTCATGTACCCTTTCGTGGTTCTGTGATGCCTCTAGCCTCTTGTCTAGGAAAGTTTTCTTTTTCCTGAAGTTTGCTTCAGTATGTTTAAACTTTGTTGTAGGTTTGCCGGGGAAGAAATTTTTCAGGTTTTGCTTCCTCGAGATAATTTTTTCATGTGAAGTAGATGGTCATTTCACCCTGGAACAGTACAAGTATCATTCCTTCATCTCCTAGCTTGTATAACTCCTACATGGATAGCAGCCATAAAGTACATCACAATTCCTGAAAGAACGTTGTTTCTAAAATGAGATTTTCTTTCAAATTTGCACAGCTATTTTTAGTAGAAATTCTTGACTCTGTGTTCTGGTGTCTTTTGTTCTTGTTGAAATCTTTCCACAATTCTATAAAAAAATTGTATCTCTCTAATTTTCTCCATTCTCTTTTCAATGTTTCAGTTCTGCAAGAGAAACTTCTTTCTTTCTTATGCTTACTTACATACTTTTCTTTTCACTGTGATTTTTTTAAGTGTTTGATTTTTTACTTTTCTTTTATTGGTGGATTATTGTTTCAGGTATAACAATTCTACAGTTGCTAGGGTTTTCTTTGTTGTTGTTGTTGCTTGTTTGTTTTCGTTTTCATTGTCCATGCCTTTTAGTGGTAGGTACCCATCTTGTAGTTCAGGATTTCCTGGACCTCTCTATGTAGACCAGGCTGGCCTAGACTCCAATGGCCATTCTCATCCCCCAGTCTCCCATGCACTAGGTTTATAGGTTATGAGCACCATGACTTGTTGTTATGTGCATTTTATTAGCTCATATTGTGTATGTGTATTACATAGACCTGATTTATTTTTGTCACTACTAATATCAAATTAGAGTTCTTATATAATTCTTGTTGAAGATGATGTCATCCAAATGATACACTTCATATAAAATTGAATATGCATAACTTCTGGTTCAAGGTTATGCAAAATGGTTTCCACCTCACAGGTTGTTTGCTTTTGCAATTCAATTTCTAGGTCACACTGAAGATATTGTGAGTCAGTGGGGTTAAGAACTTGATTTTCCTACTTGAAATCTCCATGAGAGATAAGATCTAGCTCCTTATGTATAACTAGGGAAAGCTTTGTAATGATGCCTTTCCAAGTCACCATTTGACTGCAATTGTCTTTGAGAATTACTCAGCTCAACTTGGTCAGCTCGGATAATTGTGAGAAATGGTGATGGTGATGATGATGGCAATGATGCTAGGTATCACTACTTCAAACAATAACTGTGGTTGTTCCATACTATTAAGGTCTGGGTAGTAAATAAACCTTGGAACATTAAATTTTTTTGTTTAAGAATTCTCATTTGCTCATTGTTTTAGAAGTTTCCTATTCATTAATGAAATTCTCCTTCAGCAAATCCTACCAGCAAGTGCCATCACAGCCAATGTCTTTGATAAAATTATCAGTCATCATGTATTGCAAGCATATTTATCTTGATGTCTACAGGTAATAAATTTGATATCTGGTAATTTAAAGGTTGGTTATTATCCTCTATCTTTTTTATTTTTGCTTTAGTTTTCTCATAAAGCCTTGCTCTTGTTTTTTTTTTAAATATGCCTGTGGTAGAGATTTTATATTTAAAAGGAAAATTGTGTTCTAAGACACATGTTTTCTTCATTCTAAGACAATTCATGCACATCATCCTTAAGGACTGCCTCTGTATGTGCTGCATGTTGGATCAGAACTTCGGACAGAATGATCTAATGGATGAAGAAAATTTCAGCAAATAATCGTCGCAAAAATATTGACTATAACTTAATATTTTGAGAAATAAAAAAATACAAATTAGGATTAACTACTTTGCAATTAAAAAAATCACTGCATTTTGAAAGCACAAAATTAATTTGTGTATATTTATACTGAAATAACAGAGACTTATGAGTTTAGTAAAAGCATTGTTATGCTTTCTTAGTAGGAAAAGAGCCAATTACTAACTCATAAAACTAACTAGATGCTGCCATATAAATAAATTTCCTGCATTAGGCAATTTCAGAAGGGTTTGGTAATGTGCTACCAACAGCTTGAGATCTGAGGTTGGCTTGATTATTATAGATTTCTGCACATATGGGTAAGAGGATATAAATAAAGATTATAGATAAAAGCAATAACTTTGACAGTATTATGCTTAATAATATAATTGTCAACTATACGTAATGTCAATATAAATAATAATGGTAAATACGGTTATTAATAATTGATATGTGTTAAAATTATACTAATAGTGTATAAATGTATTATGAAAAATATGATTATAACTGTAACATTTGGGGAAATCAAGTTATTCCTTGACTTAATAAAGTATATCAAGTAATAAGGCATATATTTGAACTTCATCAATGCAAGTTGTATTTGCTAAGTTGTATTTCAACTAATATTTGTTGTTGTGAAATAATGTTAATGCACAACAATGTTCAAACATGAAGAGCCTTTATATATAAACAACTGCACTTTTAAAAATTCTAATATATTATCTTTTCTTTTAAAACAACAGGTTTATTAAATTTTTAATGTATAAGTAAATATAAAGGCATTGTTCACAATCTTTATAGTGTAGGTTGTATTATGATTAGGAATATACATTCTAGCCTTTTAAATTGATGTTTAATTTTTTTCTAGGATTTAATACTGTCTTTGGAGCCATCAAATAATCAGGGGCAAAGAGAGGGCCAGTAGATTAGAGATGACCTGGTATTCACGATGGCTCTTTTTGGACTCATTGGAGTAGTAGAATTCATGACTACTATAAAAATACCAGGCACATTCTATCTTTATGAGCTACTGATACAATAGAAACTGATTGTTCACTCTTCAGAGACAAGGCATAAAATGCTCTTCCCTGTTAAAGATAAATGGGATCTTCTTCATAACTACAGAGAAAAAAATTTTTCTAACAACTTTATTGCTTTTTTATTTTCCATCCCTGAATCATAGTTCAGTTTTTGATGAAGCGTGCCCTTTTATTATTTCCAACTCATATGGATTTTCTGCTTGCTAAAGAGTGGATCAACAATTCAGTGTATTGGCATGTTTAATTGAAATTTATCTGCTTCAGTGTTTAGTCAACTTTTGTGGGTTTTACCCCATCTCCTCTCCTTAATTTTCCCGAATCACTTTAACATTCAGTAAATTCCAAATTTCAGGAACAACAAATTTTATTCCTGTCTTTAGCACTCAGTGTGACAGGAGTACAGATTCCTTACTATGTCTTTCCTTTGTCAACGGTGACATAGAATTGAGTTGCATAGGCTAGACAAGAGCATCCTTCTACCATTTCTTAAAGATAAGTCAAAGGGCTGAAGAGATAGATAGCACAGACATTAAGAGTGTTCACTGCTCTTCCAAAGGACCAACCATGTTCAGTTTCAGCACCTGCATCACGGCTCACAACCATATGTAACTCCAGTTCAATGGGATCCAATGCTCTCTTTGGCTTCTTTGGGCACTGCACACACATGGTGCACTAAATATGCAAACTAAATAGCCGAATGCACAAAATAATTTTTTTAAAAGATAAAAATATAATCAGAAAGATGTTTAATTTCTATTATGAACAATTAATTTCAAAGGATTTCTTAAAGAAATATACTGAGAAAATATGTTTTAATTATATATTTTAATTCTTTGGCAGATGGAACCTAAAGTCTGGGAGATCTGCCCTTCAGCCAACTTTCAAATACTGAACAGCTTACCTCAAAATATGCTTTACAAATTCCAACTCATCCATCCAAAGTCCACACCCTCTCAGCCTTTATTTAGTGTTCCTGCCTTTTTATTATTATTATTATTATTTTTTAAATTTATTTATTTATTAAAGATTTCCGTCTCTTCCCCGCCACCGCCTCCCATTTCCCCCCCCTCCCCCAACCAAGTCCCCCTCCCTCCTCAGCCTGAAGAGCACTTAGGGTTCCCTGACCTGTGGGAAGTCCAAGGAACCCCCACCTCCATCCAGGTCTAGTAAGTTGAGCATCCAAACTGCCTAGGCTCATCCTACTGCACGTACTGGCTTTGTAGCTGCCTTTAAAAAAAAAAAAAAGATTTATTTATTACGTATACAGTGTTCTGTCTGCATGTGTGCCTACAGACCAGAAGAGGGCACCAGATCTCATTTCAGATGGTTGTAAACCACCCTGTGGTTGTCTGGGAATTGAACTCAGGACCTTTGGAAGAACAGTCAGTGCTCTTAACCTCTGAGCCATCTCTCCATCCCTAAGCCACTGTCCTTCTACCCTAATTATCTTAAAGACGTGTACTGGACAAGGACAGATAGCCTTGATGTTCAGAGCCAGCTGACAGCACGGAAATAAGCCCAGGTAAAAGCTTTGTCAGTTCTATGATAAAGCCCCTGCCTTCAGTTTTTCACTTCTGTTCACAGCTGAGATGGGTTGCTTGCTCCTTCACTACTTCTAGCCTTGCTAGTACATCTTGAGATTCTTTCTTAAAAAAGATATTTATTCAATTGCAATCATCTCCTTATCTCCTACCATAAATAATAATAAAATCATCTAAAGTCATTGCCTGTACATTCAAAGGAAATTTTGTTTTATTATTGTTACTAAAGCAACATGGATTTTTTATTTAAAGTACTTATTAAGAAAATTAAAACTTAAATATCCTACTTTTATCTTTTCATATTGTTTATATTTCTCAAAGTTCTGGTTTTACGTCTTAAGAAAGAAATTATAAGTGATGTTTGAGAACACTTTTATCTGCTTGTTTGTATTATATAATTAATATAAAGCTTAATGATAAGAATTTTATATGATGTATGGATTTAAATCCAGAAATAAACCTATATTGGTTGTTAAAAAAACTTATAGAATAAGTAAGTTAGTCTCCCACTTTGTTGCATAATTGGTGAGAGAATTGTTAGAGTAGAAAAAAAAAACACCCTCTGGTCAAGAGAATAAAATTCCTGGCTTGGGTGGAGACCCAACATTCCATCTGGACTTTTATAGTAACCCACCAAGAGATGTGTTAGGGAGGTTGGCTTGCCTTAGGCCATGCTAAGGAGATAGGTAGAATAATTAGGATTTAAATGAAATACTGAATCCCTCCTTTCCAGAACCCCTTTCTCTAGAACAGAAGCTTATGGATCCCCAGACACACAACTTCTTATGTCCACCTGCTTTCCTGAAATAAGATTAAAGCTCCCATCTTCCTTCTTTCTCTTTTCTAAGCTAGTTTTCCTTTTTTTTTTTTTTTTTT
>NC_022020.1:15395788-15405591 GCF_000317375.1 Microtus ochrogaster | reverse complement strand
TAGCTTTCCTTAACACTTTGAATTTCCCCAACATTTGGACTTCTTTATTCTTTCTCTAAAGCTTTCTTTCTGACCATATGGCTGTTTGTCAGCTGTGTATCTGACCTCATTGCCACCTTAAAGGCATTACTCCCCACCCCTTCTATACACATACTCCTAGGCAGCTGTTGACATTTACAGCTTCCTGGCCCTGGGAATATTTCTTTTAAATGCTAATAAAAGTTTCCCTGAGTTTACCTTTGAGCCTATTCTTAGATTCTTTATTAATGAGACCGTGCGCTTCACGAGTAACCCTTGATTTTTTTGTGTGATGTGACAACCATAGAAAGACACTGAAACTCCAGTATTAGAATTATTCCTTTAAACAGAACAAATGGGTGTATATGAAGCAAGGCCTTAAAACATGTGTGCTGGCAAGATGACTCAGCAGTTAAGAACTTTGTAATACTCTTTTAGGGGATCGCAGTTTAGTTAGAAGCACAAAAGTCATCTGTAGTTGCATTTCCAGGGTGTCTGACGCCCTCTTCAGGCCTCTGTAGGTAACTGCACTCACATGTGAACATGCCCACAGACAGCTGCATTTGCACACACATAATCCCAACCTTTTTTCCTTTTTTTTTTAAAGAAAAAAGAAAGAAATGCTTTATTCTTGACTGGTGACAGAGTAAACAGCTGTACTACATTCAACTACACACAAGAGAGTAAACTCTGCATGAAACAATGAATGGCTCTCAGAATATTGTGCTGAGTGAGTCATCAGATACACAACCATTTGAGATTCTAGGAAAATGGAAAACTGCTGTGGGACAATGCTCTTGTACACTATAAAGATGTGTCACTTGTAATGGTTTATAAAATGCTGATTAGCCAGGAGACAGGCAGGAAGTATAGGTGGGACAACCAGACTAGGAGAATTCTGGGAAGAGGAAAGGCTCAGTCTGTAGTTGCCACCCAGAGGCAGAGGACGCAAGATGAAAATGTTGCGCTGAGAAAAGCTACTAAGTCACATGGCTATACATAGATAAGAATTATAGGTTAATTTAAATTGTAAGGGCTAGTAAATAATAAGTCTGAGCTAATAGGTCAAACAGTTGATGAGTAATATAAGCCTCTGTGTGTTTGTTCAGAACTTAATGTCTGCAGGACAAGGCAGGACAGAAATCTCAAGCTATAGAGAACTGTGGGAATAGAAATTAGATCAACTTTCCCCAGGCACCAGGGTAGGTTGACTTCAAGACAGGGTTTCTCTGTGGCTTTGGAGCCTGTCCTGGATCTAGCTCTGTAGACCAGGCTGGTCTCGAACTCACAGAGATCTGCCTGCCTCTGCCTCCTGAGTGCTGGGATTAAAGGCGTGCGCCACCATCGCCCGGCCGGACTAACTTGTTTCTTGTGTGCCTATTTCAAACTTGACACTAATTCAGAAATTCTTCTTAACAAGGGGAGTGAAATTTCAGAAACCCTTATGGGGTGGAAATGCAATTAGAGAAAAAAAGTCAATGTTCAAACATAGATAACCAGAGGAAAGCAATTTTTCCATTTCTGCAGAGCTGTCATTCAAGGAAACGCTAGACAAAGGGAGACAGTTTGATACGTTTCTTAAAGTGGCACTTAGGCTCTTCAAATAGAGAGGGGTGTTTTAAGGCAGATCAGGGTAAAAGTAACATGGTAGCTATGATGCTGAACAAGCAGAACTTATATGCATACAGTAAGACCCAGTTCTTGTAGTGAAAGCCTTCACCAATTCCACAAAAACAAACAAGCACAAACACTTATCACAGAACACCATTGCAACATATTTAGTTTGTCATTTCTAATTTACTGTATTAGCAGAGTTTTAAATAGTCCCATAGTTCTCATTTTATATTGTCCTTCTCAGCTAAAATGTTGCAGTTAGCCGCTCGATAGCCAGCTTTACAGAATACTGTAGGCTAAGTGGTATTCTACACTGTGGCAAGTAGAAAAGAATGTTCCCTTAATGAGGCGCAAAGGTTACATGTCAGAATTTACACTCTTGGCTTGCCTGCCTCACTTGGGAAAACTACAAATGTATCCACTTGAATATATGTGGTACTCAGTTCCTGATATGGTGTTGCTAAGGCATTTGTTTTTCTTTTGATTAAACTTTCTTTTTTACAAATAACTTAATTCCAGAGGGATTACTGGTGGGTTGTTCTCTAGCTCTGTTTTGAATAAACCAATTTCTGTTACTTAATGGTTATATAATAAGTGAAATTAGGGTAGCTTTCAATACCACCAAGTGGGTTCAGAGTGGTAATAGGAAAGCAAATAGAAGGTCAATGGGGACTTTCCATGCCAGCAAGACCAATTCAGAACCTGATTTGACTTCACTCAAGTACAATACCATTGCAGAGTAATGGAGCATGAGTTACCCAAATGTTATTTTAGAGTCCTGATTTTAAAGGCCATAAGGTTGAGGGACCTCGTCTACCCAAAGAAGCCCAATGTTAATTGCATGTTTCTCTTTTCCCATCAGGACTGTTGTGAACAATGCTGCCGATGGACAATTGTGTCAAGTGGAGCATGGTATGTGAAGGAATTTTGCTCTTAGTTTGAAAAATGACCAAGTCATATACTCTTTAGTTTTACATGCAGGGGCACTGCACAAGAACATTATGTTATATTTTCTTCTAAAATAGAAAGAATTAATCTTTTTAAAATTCATTTTCTACTGTAAAATAATATAAGAGACATGGCAAGGTTTTACTGATATCTCTCCATGATGTTCTTTGTGTACACTGTGGTAAAGTTTTTTGGTATGTATCATCTCATCTCTTTTTAAAAACAATTGCACAGTCTATGAAAAACCCTCACTTAAGATGGAGAAACTGAGTCACAAAGAAGTACAGAATATTTTGTATAGGCTTGTATCCTGGAGATTTTATACCCTGAATCTAGTATAGGCTACTGCATACTACGACAAAATATGATAAGAATGTGATGCAAAACTATCAGATTTGGCCTTAAAATGGTGCATTCTAGTGACTTCTAGTTAATAATAGCCATAAAAGAAATATGTCAGATAAGTTATGGGGTACAATTCAAAAGACACACTTTGTATTGTCTTATAAATGTTTTAGGTAAATTCTGTGCATCAATGAAGACGTAGCTCAGTTTATCTAAGTTTATATGTAGATAAATAGATTCATTTCATTTTAAGTGTCATTGTGCAAATAAAACATTTATTTGCAAAACATTTTATACAAATATAAAAATATTTAACAGTGAGGTGACTTACCTAACAAAATCCCATTCTCATCTTTTTATTACGCTGCTGGGATACATTGCTATATTTCAACGTGGTTGCAAAATGACTTTATTTACTATTTTGACATTTTCTTCCTATAAACATATTCACTTCTAAGAATTACTTATTGGAAAAGAACATTAAAGAGGCATAATACCTGTTTAAAGTTATTTTGTCAATTTTCTAGCAAACATAATTGAGAATATTAGTGTTTAAGGCAAAAGTGGTCACATTTTTAAAACATATTACTAAATATTAACTTAGCCACTAATATTAGTTATCAAGGGTGCACAGGCAAGGCAGTTAGAGGTCTGGGGAATCTGGAACATTCCTACAGGGCTTTGTTTTAAGCTTTGAATGTGACTAACCCAGATACTTGAGGAATTTAAGAGAGAGGCTATGGCACATATAAAAGAATGCAGGATTAGGGACATGTCCTTTAAAGCCCAAATGTTTAATGTAAGTGACATTCCATAGAGTTCCAGGATGTATTGTAAGTTTGCTTGCCAGACAATCCAAAATGAGGAACTCCCCGCTAAAAGCATTCCACAGAGAAGAAATCTCTTTTCTCGCCAAGGTGTCTAAAGAGGACTGTCTTTTCTCCTCCTTACTCTACTTTGCTCTGATGGCTACTCTCTCAAATATTTTTATTCTGGTTTTAACTAAAAGGTTAAAATGAGACTTCCTGTTTTATTCTGAATTGTAGCTTGCTTCCTTTTAGATGAACATGGCAATATTTGTTGTGTTTTCAATTTATTCCTACATTAAATGGATTTATTTTGTTTTTATACAAATAAGGCTCATGTGAATAGGTTAATTTACTGAACCCACATAGGACACAAAGTCAGGAAAACTTTGCTTCCAGTACTTCTAACATGGAGTGATACTTTATTTTTTCACCAGCATGTTATGATTCTTGCACAATAGTATAAATTTAATTGCTTTTTGTCCCTATTGTTGATTAGTTAGATCAGATCAAGTGACGAGTGTAAACATAACTTTTTAATTACAAATGTCAAATTAAAATGGATTGGTCAGAATTTCAGGAAGCAGCTGTTACTTTTTTCATTAAATAATATCTATAATATTTTTTAAGGTAACCAATAAATATAATTATGTTCAAGTCACATGTCTGTTTTGGGATGCTTATAGCTGGCACTGTAAGACCATAGCCTATTAACTTTTCACATGGAAGAATGTGTCTTTCAAAGAAATCCTTCTTGATCCCTCGGATATGCCTGTACTGTGTGCATGTGCATCTAATGGTTTTAATTATCTCTTCTGTTTGTGCTATTCATAGAAGCTTTTAGAACTTGTTTCAAAACCCATTGTTGGGTTTGCACTGCATATCAGCACAGAAGATAGACGAGTGAATGTATTTCTTCTAAGGTCTTATGAATAAGGAGCTCAAGTCCCAGGACGCTCAGGGGTAAACTGAGCTCACATGAGTATAAATGGCTGACAGAGGCACAAGTCTCATGAGTTGTCTGGCTTGCTTTCCTTTTTTTAAAAAAAAAATCCCATGATTGCTGTGACCTGGGTGTGCCATTTATTTGAAATTATTAACCTACTTGAATTATTTATTATTAAGATATCCCCCAAAAATTCCCAGATAGATATATCTGAAATTTATGTCTGTGTTTACTTGCTTTCCTTAAGAAGAAAAAATGCTCTGATAGTTATAAAATAAAGTCCAAGTTCTTTTGTCATGACTTTACTCCACTTGGTTCTGAGTTTAATCTCCCTTTCTTATGCTTTCTCTTCTTACTTTTTGCTCCTTACTCTAAATCACAGTAGCAATAGCAACAAAACATCTGCAGCAACAATGAATCCAAACAAAACACCCAGCAAAGTAGAACACCTACACATTGGTCAAGCTCTTCATTCGGAGTGAATGCCCAGGCATATTCTCTCTTTAAATTAAAAAATTCCAGCTCATTTTAAGTTGCTATTTTGGGGTATTATAATACAATTACATAATTTCCTTCTTCCCTTTCCTCCCTTGAAGCCATTTCATATAACCCTCCTTGCTGTCTTTCAATTTCATGGCCTCATTTTTGTTCTTGTTAATTTTGTTCCATACATATATTTTTGTGTATACTATTCATACACATATAAAAGTATACATACATATTCCTAAATGCATAAATCAATCTATTCTGTGTGTATAATATTACTTTAATATTTAATATTTAATACAATAATATATATATACATATATATATTATTGGCTGACCATTTGGTATTAGATAAGCAGTTGGTGTGCTCTTCCCTGAAGAAGACTCTTCTGCTCAGTTCTCCCATTGAAGTTAAGAATTACTCAACAAGAGGAACATCATGCAAGAACTGAAAACCCACTAAACACCCAGGTGAATTAAGAAGAAGCCACAATCACAACTTTACTATACCAGAACATTCTCTAACTACATTCTGAATATTTGTCCTTATACCCACAGAGAAGTATAGTTCTCAATACTTAATCGAGGAAATTTCTCTTTGTAACAGATGGAGACCATTATAGAAGTCTACACCCAAATAAATCAATACAAAAAATGTGGGTCCAAGTCACAGCTCATACAGAGCTCATCTATAAAACCTCCTACATTTAAGAGAGTATAAAAATATTGTTAGAGTCAGAAGATGAGTGAGTTTAATGTTTGATTGTGTCTCCTAGGAATGTTGGAAGTTATATCTACTAAGTACCACCACCATGAATGCCTAAACTTAAGTTGAACATGAATAATATTAGTAAACAAGCTTATGTAGAAAGGGGAAACCTCAGGAGTCCCCAATCTTACACAAAAATATCAGACAACAAAACAATGATGTGAACAGAAGAAATATTCTTCCCCAGGGAAGAACATAACCAACTGGTTAGCTAATATCAAATGGTAAGCCCTAAGAGAATATATGAAACTAACATTTTTTTTCAGACAGAGCAGGGTGTCTTTTTCTATTTGGAAGTATATGTCTATAAATAATGTATAAATATTATATATGTATATAACAAAACTTAATGAAAGCAAGAAGCCATGAATTTGAGAGAAAATAGGGGCATATGTAGGAGTGAAGGCAGGAAAAGGAAGGGGAAATTATGTAGTTATGATGTCAAAAAGCAAAAGAGACATTTTTTTTAAACCACAAAGAGAAGACATACAATCTTTGTGACAATGCAAAGACTATTGCTTGTTAAAGGATCATGATCACTACTAACTGTGGACACTGTGTCTACCATCATCTCTTAATTAAATGGGACAATGAATGAGTTAAAGTGAAACTTTGCTGTGAAAATCTTATAAAGTCAGGGAACTAACATGGTGATATTGGAGAATAAACAATCGTAGCAGATATGAGAACTCTTTCTAAAAAAAAACCCTTTCCTTAAATTTTGATACATATGACCAGATGAATTAAATATATAAGCCATTGGATGATATTCTATCAAAGTTTTATTGAGAGAAATAAACTAAAATGTTTACGACCCTTGTTATGTTTTAATTTATAACAGCCTAACCACTCATTCACATATTTTATTTAGAAATGTTTGTATTGCTAGATCATGGTGATGATTCAGATACACTACTATTAGTTCTATACAAAAGAGAGAAATGGAAATCATTTATATGACGTTTGCTTTTAGATCATGTGGATAGCTTTGTGTGAGTCCACTTCAGTAGTGGTTCATTTCTGTCAACATAATTTCCCAAAGTGTCACCATGCTTATATAAGAAATAACCCCTGTCTGGAATGCCTTAGAGCATCCACACCAAGGATGAACTTTATTTCCAGCTTATACACTAAGAGGTTGACTCTCTCTTCACTGTCTTTTATACTTGATCCAACAACTATTGTTACTGACCATTGTCTTGCCTGAGATTTTTCTGGACAACAAACGCTGCCTTTGGTTACAGTTTTGGTTGCATTCTTCAGCTGAAGAATGGCTAAAGCCATTCTTCTACTTCCTTGGGGCTCATGATCTGATATGCCTCAGACCTCTAGCATCACTTCTCAGTTATACAAGTGGCTCAGAAACTTGCAACACCTAAGAACCTTTTCCTATGTCCATGTTAGACATAGTCAAGGAGATTGATGAAGATAAATCCTCCCAACTGGGGCAAGGCAGAGTGGAAGTGATGGGAGGATGAGCAAGTTCCTGATGAAAGAGAAGAAAGAGGTTAAGGATCTTTATTAGAGCTCAAAGTCAGACTCTCAAGTTTCCACCTAGCCGTCTTTTGCGAGTAGACTGCCCTATGGCTTCCAACCATCTCTTTTTTTAAGGAGTATTTGCAATGAAAAAATTCCTTTCCCTCTTAAACTATTGCTTATCTCATATGATAGATGGAGGCAGAGAAATAATCCTTTTAGATTATTCCTCTGGAATCATTCTTCTGATATCTTAAGCCAATGTTGCCTACATTACAAATCCCCTACAGACTGAACTTTGACCTACCATCTGAAAGTGTGGTACTTTTGGGAGGTTCTCACTCTTATGAGAGATTGATATAAGGGTAACATGGAAAAATATTTCTTAAAAAAATATTAGAGGTTGGGCGGTGGTGGCGCACGCCTTTAATCCCAGCACTCGGGAGGCAGAGGCAGGCGGATCTCTGTGAGTTCGAGGCCAGCCTTGTCTAGAAGAGCTAGTTCCAGGATAGGAACCAAAAAGCTACAGAGAAACCCTGTCTTGAAAATCAAAATAAAATATTAGAGATATGATTGTAGCAGAAGCATTGACACCTACCAAATATTTCACACACTCCATGTTTCTTCACTCCCTTAGATGGAACTGGACAGCACAGCGTTCAGGACACTGAGCTGTTTAAAGTAGTCATATGTATAATTTCTGTGCCAGAATATTTGAATTTATTTATATCATTATCTCAGACTTCTTAACAAAATACAAGGATTATGGTTCCTAGATGATAGAAATTTGTTTCTCACAGTTACATAGTAGTCTGAGATCAGTGCCCACCATGGTTGGTTCTGATTCAGGCCTTTTCTTTGCTGGTAGATAAGTACTTTACTTGTCTTCACCTGGATTTTCTTCTGTATGCTTCATGGAAGTAGAAGAGGAGAGAGATCTCTTTTTCCTTCTCTGTACAAGGACAGTCATGAGTCCTACTGGATCATGACCTTATGTAACTTAATTAACTTTGTAAAGACTTCATACCCACTGTGAAATACAGAGGACAATGTTTTTACACATTAATTTTAGAGACACATAGTTCAGCCTGCAACACCTACTAGAGATTTCCTCTGTCTTATTACCCTGTGTTGTCAGCTGAGGTAGTTTGGTCCATTTCAACTTCACAACAGCAACAGCCTCAGCTTTTTAATCTATCTGTCCTGGCAATTTGTTCAGGCCTGTATCATATTAGTATAAATGGGAGACATATTTTACAGTGTTTAGCCATGAATAATATGTTGGAGCAATCACCATTAACTTATTCAAACTTATTTAACTTATTTTTTCTGATTTATAAACCTCATGGAATTTCTCTTATTGCAGTCTGTACATTTTATTGTAGCCATTTATAGACCCATCTCTGGTCTATAAATGCCCCTTGAACTGCTTAAGGCCAGACTGTATGCTTCTCATCTTTACTTCTCTAGTTCTTATCATGGCATCCGCTGAATGAATAGCAACAGTTCAGAAAATAAGTCGGGTTTTTGACTTCATGAAAATAATTCAATCGTGGTATCTAATTAGGTTAATTACATAGTGCAGGAGGCAGGAATGGGGAGGGCTGTGATGTGAAAAAAATCATAGCAAAAAGGTATGTTAGAAAAACCTTTTAGAAACAGTGATTTTTTTGGGGGTATCTAATTTGGTAAATTTCTTGCTATGATAATAGAACCAATTTTTCCCATAGGATAAAGCATTAATTAAATGCCTTAGGAAACAATTCTTATCATGAAATGGAGGCTCTGATCTTAGTTTTTGGTCCATTAACTCTGAAGTTCAATACATTTTTATTGAACCCACATACGCTTAGTGTGAATAGCTTTTCACTAATTGGTCTATTGGGATCACAGTGACAGTTTTGTTCTTCCTTTTAGGCTTTTTAAATTTTCCTTCAGAAAGTTCCTAAACTTTGCTAATAGTCATTAAATCAAGGAAGGATTTCTAGACTCACATGGGTAAAAATTAATAGGGAGACACTTGAAATTCTGGTTTGATCCTCCCATCTTGTATATGGTCACTATTCATGTCTACAGGAAAATAAAGGAACACATTGGGTAATTAGTCTACTAGATAGCCTCACATAGCTTTATATGTTGTTATTTATGGAGCTGGGGTTGCATTATTCTATATATTAGCGGTATCTTAGCTGAAGTGTATTATTTTTTTGCTTTCTTCCAGGGATAATGGTCACATAACTGGTGTCACTTCTGTACACAAAGCCAAACTGTCCTCAGACTGACTGAATTATATGCCCACCCTTCTTATTTTCTAAAATATCTATCATGAACATCCTTTGGTGGATATAAAATGCATAAAAGAGTACAGGATTTACAGAATGATTATATATATATA
>NC_022020.1:15364339-15395688 GCF_000317375.1 Microtus ochrogaster | reverse complement strand
TATATATGTTTTTTGGCTCAGGTTTAATGAAGTGCTATTAGAAAAAGGTATTATATTAAATAACAACACTATGAATTCTGTTTCCAGTCTCATTTGCTGTAAATTGCATTGTTTCTATTCTCACTTTTATACAGAAAGACACTTAACACTCAGATGTGAGTATTATTTTAAAAATAAACTTGTAGAAGTGAAAAATTTTCTGTCATATGGTACACCCAAAATTATCAAAGTATTTCTAAAAATTGTATGCCAGTTTTTATTCATATTACCAAGAGACTCAGAACTGTTCTGCCTCTAATTGATGCACTCTGTGTTTTGTTTTGCTTTTGGCTAAGGAGATGCAGTGGAGGCTTGTTTTAGTTTATTGTTCCCGGTAACCAATTTTCTGAGCATATTTCCTTTGTGTGTTTTCCAGAGTGTCAGTAGAGATTCTCTTATAAACTGATAACACTTTGGCCCTTTTATGAATGGGCTATTTACTGTCTTATTTGGGGCTGTAAAAATTGTAGTTGTGAATACATGTGATGTTTTCCAATAATATCATTAGTTTTTCCCCTGGCCCTGGCTTGTATTTCATTTTGTCTAGAATGTCTTCAGAAAAACAGTAGAGTTAGCTTTGATGACACAAAATTCACCAATATATGGCTCATTAATTGTGTCTATTTAGATTTAAAAACACTTCTACCTTCATTTTACTACTAAATGAGAATTTTCTTTTTGTTCTGTGTGTTCATAATTTTAAACTGCTTTTATGACAACACCTATTGTCTTAGTTTAATTTCTGTTGCTGTGCTAAAATAACCTGACAAAGAGCATCTAAGGGAATTAAAGGTTTATTTTAGCTCAAAGTGCCAGGTTTCACACAATCACAGTACGGAAGTTAAGGCAGCAGGAACTTAAAATAACTTGTCACACCACACCTACAATATGAGGAGAGAGAAATGAGTGCTCACCTTCTCCACATTCATCCAGTCTAGAATCTAAACCTCAAGGTGTTGTCAATCTCAAGCTGAGAGCAGCTGAAGCTAAAGAAAATTATGATCTCACAGTTCTGAAGACTGGATAACTCAAAATCAATATGTTAGTAGGATATGTTCTCCCTGGCTTAAAATGGATTTCTTCTGGTTGTGTTTTGAGAGCATGAGTTCTCAAATTTCATAATGCCAAGACCTTTTAATACAGTTCCTCATGTGTGGTGACCACCCCATCATAAAATTATTGTTACTGGTACTTCATAATGTTAACTTTGCTAGTGTTATGAATCATAATGTAATAATTTTGTTGACTTTCCATGGGGAGCCTTACCCTCTCTGAGAAGTTGAGGGTAGGGAAAGGTGGAGGAAGCAGGAGGAGAGGAGGGAGTGGGAACGGGGATTGGAATATAAAATGAAAAAAGATAGTTTTTTAAAAAATAATTAATTAATTAGTTAATTAAAAATAGGTATGAAATTGCCTGAAGTAGTGGCTCTGCTTCCTGTCTGGACAGCACACTGCAGCTGACCTTGTTGCTGGGGATGCAGGTGAGCCAGCCCTGAAGGCACCCCACCCTCTCTTGTCTGCCAAGTGGTAGCACAGTTGAGGAAAAGATGCCCTCCCCTTCCACCCCTTTCTATCTCTGGCAGGTGAGAGAGCTGGTGGCAGGTTCACAGAGTGAGAGAACTAGCCCTGCCCCACACCAGCTACAGCATAGAGAAGAATGGGCCCTGCATCCACTCCTTGCTGTCGGTTACGTTGGGTGAGGTAGCCAAGGCAGTGTTGGAGAGCTTGGCCAGGTAGTGAAGATGAGGCAAAGCTACCACCCAGGCCCAGAACCAGGGCTATGAGTTGGGCCCACCCAGCACCCACCTCATCTATGAATTGTTGGAGTATGTGAAGTGGCTGGATCTCTATGACATAGAAACCAGCATATCCAAGAGTAGCCCCAGTGACAGAGCATTATTGGTGGTATCGCTGGAAACCATGGGCTTCTAGTGAGACCAATGACTCATGGCAGTGAACACTTGCAATAAAGATGAATGGACTAATTGGCGAGCTGTATGATTAACATACTACACTACAGCTTTCACAGTAAGATTCTTCTTTTTTTCTTTTAAGTTTTGTTTTGATTTGTTACATTTGCCCTCTAACCTTGCAACCTCCCTAACAAATCAAAACCCAAATTAAAAAAAGAAAAGATAGCCGGGTGGTTCCACCTCCCTTTTCCAGCCCCTTCTCTGAAGAGACTGCAGGACTTATATGCCTCTTCTTTCCCAGCCCTTCCCTTTTGCTAATAAATCTCAAACTTGAAAGTTTGTTGTATTGTGTGATTCGTCCTCACCGACAGCACCACTAAACAACCCAGGGTCTTTCACTGGCCCAGCCCACAACTTAGGTGGTGACCACAGATGCCCAGGTTTCCTCCTGTCTCTGCTTCATTAATACTGTATTTCAGGGACGGAGCACGATGCCCAAGGTTCTTTGTTTGTGTGTTTTGTTTTCATTATGTGTGTTCTGGAATGAAAATTCGGTCTTCATGCTTATAGATAAGCACTTTATTAACTTATTTATCTACCTATTTATCCCCCTATAACACTAATCTTTAGTTTAGTAAACCATGTTTTAGATGAGTGAATCGTTAGAGAATTACCATCCTTTTATACAATGTGATAATTTTTTAAAGCAGTGTACATGTCTAAAAATATTCTTTGTGTTAAAAATTTTATTTTCAATTGTTATACAGAATACGATCATATTGTACCCTGAGTTTCTAGGCAGAAAGGAATAGATAGTTGGATGAGCTCAGAGTTACTAAGTAAACCAAGATTCAAGGTTCTTCAGGGAAATTAGGATGATAATGTAATATTTTCTTGGTGTAAAAGTACTTCATTCTATGAAAATTACTGCAGCTGAGGGTTTTGTTCTTAAATTTTAAGAGACATGTGACCTGTCTAGGATGAATATTATTAGAACCCAACTATACTTGAATATTTAAACATTTTATATGAAGAAAGTTATGGATTAAAGTTGATATGTTGTAGACATTGGAACCTCAGTCATAATTTTTGTTTAAGACTATGAACTCATTTGAACAGTGTGTTAAATCAGTTCCCACCTGGGAAGACTGATGCACTAACTGTCACTTTGTCACATAGAAATTTTAAATCTAGGCTTAATATGTAGATCATTGGCTAGAGCACTCACTCAAGTAGGAGGCTTTGATTTCAGTTCTGATGTGGAAAAAAACAATGCCCCAAATTAAGTCTCATGTTAGGTTTATATTTTCCCAAAGAGTTCTGAGGATTAAAAATGTTAATTTCGTTGTCCGAAGCTCATGTATAATCATGTCTATGCATAATAATTGTGAGAAATCCATTCATTTCAAGCATGTATGGTTATCAGCCATATTCTGTGATGCAAAAGTCAACCTATTTGTTTTATGACAATTGTGGCTAAGACAAAATTTGTTCAGTCATTTTGAATATTAAATTACTCAATAATGTTACCAGCATAAAATGTGGTGAAGATGTTGTGTAACTTATTTGAAACCTAAAATGTAATATATAATTTTTAAAACAGCACTTAATATCATTTTCTTTTAATAAATTCACAAAAATAATATAACCAAGGACACATTTAATTGCGTAGGAATATTACTGCATGAAAATGTGTCAAATTATTATTATAACATTTTAATACCTTACATTATTATAATGGCTTGATATGTATGTTTGAGACTAAAATGAGTTTGACTGGGGTAATTAGCCAGTTATGTTATAATTAATATTTTTCCAATCATTAATAAGAAGCAGTAGGTATTTGTATTTGGTAGCTTTGACCTTTTATAAATGTAATGTTTATATCTAGCAATGGTGGCCAGAAATTTTCTCACAGGACTCTGTTACACACATAGCTACATTTCTGTCATAAAATTGGAACTTACCTTCCTGACTCAAAGGTGAACCACGTTGAATCCCGACCATATCTTCTTAGTGAGCTAAGAGGCCACATCACCAGCTTGACCTTGGCATTGTGGATATCCCAGAGATAGATATTCTCATGAGTGATCTGCATTGTGCATTCACCATAAATATCCAGGTTGGGTGTAGGCATAAGATAAACATTGAATCGTTCTACAAAGAAACAAAAAGCATGGAGAAAATCAAGGAAGGGTCCTCACAGTCCTTGGCAACATTAATATACACTGTAAAACATTACTTCTCTTTATTTTTTGAAGAGAGAAGTTCACTAAGCTATCATCGCTCATTCGTTCACTCTCATTGCACCTTACTGTACTGTAGACAGAAGTTTGTCCCACCTGGCTCCTCAGCCGTTCAGTCTCAAACAAACACACAGAGGCTTATATAAACTATAAACTGTTTGGCCTATTATCTCAGGCTTATTGTTAACTAGCTCTTACAACTTAAATTGACCCATAATTCTTATCTATGTTTAGCCACATGGCTTGGCACCTTTTCTTAGTGGAGCATTTTCATCTTTCTTTCTTGTCTGGTCAGCACACCTATACTTTGCTACTTGCCTCCTGGCTAATCAGCACTTTATTAAACCAATATGAGTGACAAATCTTTACAGGTTAAAAGAGCATTATCCCACAGCATTGCATATATGCTTTGTAGTGAGAATTGCACAATGGTTAAACTGTACCATTGAAACATTAGAGTAATAGCTAAGCAGAATCTCTTCCACATGATGCTTATTCTGCTTCCTAACATAGTCAACTGGTTGTCATAAACACAACCTTTTCAAGAAATCATTCCTTATCTATTATCTATCTATCTATCTATCTATCTATCTATCTATCTATCTATCTATCTATCTATCTATATTTCTATCTATCTATGGATAAATACTATTGAATCAGTCTCACCTTTGTGGCCTGAAGTATTTAGTGTACAATCAGAGTAATTCCTTAACTACAGAGACACTGCAAAATAATCTCGTGTACACGTAAAACCAATGTAGTCAGGGTCAGAGTTGGCATACAGTAATTGCAGATATTCATTACTACCTTCTACAAAACTTAAGACATGCCCTTGGTAAGCAATCTAAAGATATTTACTTTCTTTCACTCCGGTATATTTTATAGTTGAAAATTCTATTATTAGGCAGTAATTCTAAACCTTGCTTTGCAATTTTCTGTGCATCTCCAAGGATATTGCAAAGTTCTGCAGGCTTTGATTCCCATTTAAATGCATTGACTGCACTTTCAAAAACAATGGTTTGTAAGTTCCAGGAAGTAAAGAACGTATAAAGTGCTGTATAAGATAAGTGTGCTTCCTAGCACCATTTCCTTGGTTTATAGTAAGTGACTAATATCTATTTGTGAAGACATGCGAATAAAGACTAATACATAATGAATAGAGGATGTGAAAATTGAGGCATTCTGAAAATAAATAACAACATGATAAGTTCAAGAATTACTGGCAGATAGCTCTCTGTACATTATAAGTAATTCTGAAGCAGGCTGAAGAGGCAGTGTGGTTGAATTAATTATTTCGAAAAGTACACTGAGGCAGATGTAGTTAGAATTACATTTTGGAATGTGGTGCTATCTATCATAACACCGTGTTCTTAAATACTGAATGCTTACTGGTGCTCAGTGGGAATTGTCTGGTTAATAAGATTGTTTTCTGGCAAGTATTTAACCAAGTAAGGATTCTTTGAGTCAAAGAATAATATTCGGATTTGAAGTGGGTTAAATTAACTTAAACATGAATGCTTGGACAATGATAGTCATATTACTGACATTTATACTCAGTTCTAGTTTTTTTGAAACAAAAGATAACATGTTTTAATTTTTTACTTACGTTACTGACCCATAGAACTAATATGTGTATGGATTTCACATTAATTTCCAATAAAATAGCACTGGAGATTAATGTTGTAGCTAACAATGAAGAACACTGCCCCATTAGTTATCTTTAATGAAAAGGTATAAATATGCACTCATTCTATATATTTTGTATTAGTCTTACATGCAGCCATTTAAAAAATATACATTTAATATTACATCAGTCAAATGCCCTCCATATTTCTCCTCCCAGTGGGGTTATATATAATAAATCAAAGAGACACTGATTTATATAACAGTTTTGTGTAAATAATACTTGAACTCAATGACAATGACTCAGAAATCTAGACAATGCTTGAACACACTTCTTTGGTCAAGACACATTTGATGAAGGTGATCATTTATATTATATTTCATCATATTTCAGTGACATCTTTTTTGCATAGAGAAATGCTGCTCTACAAGTGGAAAGTAAAATATTCCTATTTTTCTATTTCATTAATTTTAGTCTGAAGACAATCAAAGAATCAATACCAGGATGTTAATAAATAAACATTCTACAAAATATTGAAATAAGACAACTACTGCTTATGACTCTTTTGACTCTCAATAATCCAGTTTTTTATTTTAAAAATAGGACACTTTAAAATTATCTTATCAATGAACAATACAAGAAACGTAAATGCACACACACAAATAAAATACCATTTTGTTTTCACAAAAATAATATGTGATCAATTGTCAGTGACAAAACTTTATAAAGGAGGAATGAATATCAACTATTTGCAGAACTTTGGAGATAAAATTAGAATTAAAAATAAATGAATTTAAAAATAGTCACATAAAAATGTTCTTTTTCTTTTTTTTTTTTTTTTTCTGAGACAGGGTTTCTTTGTAGTTTTGGAGGCTGACCTTGTAGACCAGGCTGGCCTTGACCTCAAAGAGATCCACCTGCTTCTGCCTGCCGAGTTCTGGGATTAAATGCGTGGACCACCACCACCTGGCCAAAATGTTCTTGGTATCAAAGCCATGGAATCATTTTTACATGAGAATAAAATGTGATTGGATAATTATAAAGGCAACACAAAGCAGGTGGTATTGCAAAGGGATTTCCTTCTCTCTCTCGCCTTTGACTTTTCCTTGCCTCAAGCATATTTTAACCCTGCAGCTCAAGTTAACTCTTTTTATTGTTACTATGGTTTAGAATTCTCTAATTTTTCTTCTGATGCATATTTTTATAATATTTGAAATAATTCAGTTACCTGTAGAAATATTATTTTTATGCTACATATATTTAAAATCCGTTATCTGCTAGTGACTGGAATTTCAGAAATTTCAAATTCAACTAAAATGGTGCTAATTACTGACATTTGTGAAGGGTTTTTTTTTGGGGGGGGACAGTAGAGGCAACTCATGTCTAATTTTTGTATCAATAAAGACAATGATATCATCTCCTGTACCAATAAAGACATCTGTCTGTCCAAACAAGTTTTAGTTATCAACAGTCTCTCAGGGAGGTGGAATAAGTATGTAAGGTGAGTAATTTAAAATATTGTCAAAGAATGTTACTTTTAAAATTAAAGAGCAAATATGTCATTTTCTTGGACCAAGTACCCGTTTTTAGACTTTGATATTCTTCAAAATTACTGTTAGGCAGGTTTCAAAAGAGAATAAGGTTTCATCCATCATCTCTACGAGGCAGATCTGAGTTATTCCAGGAGATGATAAAGCTTTCACGTTGAGTTCTACATTTGTTACATTGTTGGTTTGTTAAATGAATTATAATACTGATAAATTAAAACATTAAATTTTAAATGTAAAATTAATATTAAAATGTGGCCAAGGATAAAATAATGATAGAGGAAACAAAGCTTGTAAAACATGCCATGTTCTAGTAGGACAAACTAGCAGACTTCCCCACGAAATTATACTCTAATATTTTTTCATTAACACCATCTCAAATAACTTGTGGTAAACTTGAAAAGAATAATTTCTTTTCTTTTGAAAATCATCAGTGATTTTATTCACACACAGACCAACTAGATGTTCAAGATTCTACCATGTTTTGATTCTTTTTTCACTCTCACTGTACAGATATAATTATTACTTTTTAACTATGTGCCAACAATAGCTCCCTAAACCTATATTCTCCCCTCTCATTCATAAATCAGTTATGAGATTTTAATTTATGAAATCTATTTTTATGTCCTTTCCCTAGTTATATCCTTTTTATGACTCTTTTTGTGCCTGGGATTTACTAACCACTTAGGTATTTTTAGGGTCCAATATGAGTGATCTCTTGCTGCTTCCTGTGACTCTTTCCTTTGCATTAATTGGATCATGTTTTACCAACTTTAATTTCTAGACTATACTAGAAAGTATAGTGAAAAGAAGAATAATTTCACATGCCAACTTGAACAAAAGGAAAGATACCAAAAGATATTTTTATGAAAGTTTATCATTTGTCAAGGTAGGAATTTTTATTTAATGTGATCACAATAATAAAAATACTGTTAAAGAATACTCGAAAATCCATTTCCACGTAGCAAAAGAACTAGAAAGAAAACCAATTATCATTTTCAGTGATAATTATCTGATAAATAAAATTTTATATGTATTGTCAATGTTGTTGAATGAAGAAAATAAATTTTTAAGTTATACAAATGATTTTCATATTAAATATACTTCCATTTCAAAACTATAGTGTTTAAGAAAATCTCCAAAAATATAATTTATAAATCTACAATTTGTTGAAATTTATGGTTATATATTTGCTGGTATATAAGACCACATAATTTTATTTGAAATGTCCAAATAAGAAGCAAAACTGAATGTTTATTAAAGTAGCCTGTCTAACAAAGGTATGTAATGGTGTAGTAGGTATTATAAAATGGACCAGGATCTATCACTGCTGCACCACCTGGCATTTAGGAGCCCATTCCATAGGGCTGGATGCCTGCTCAGCCTCCATGCAGTAGGGAGGGGCTTGGTCCTGCCTCAACTGAATTTGACAGGCTTTGTTGACTCCCCATGAGAGGCCTTACCTTTTCTGAGGAGTGGATAGGAGGTGGGTTGTGGGGCAGTGCTGCGGGGAGCAGGAGGAAGGTGGTTGGTGTGTAAAATAAATTAAAAAATTGAAGAGAGAGAGAGAGAGAGAGAGAGAGAGAGAGAGAGAGAGAGAGAGAGAGAGAGAGAGAGAGAGAATTAAACAGATTTGATCTAATGGTTTTGGCCCGATAATGGTAGGTGTGGTAAGAAGGATAATCCGGGTGAAGGATCCCTGTCAGATTATGCAACAGACCCTGCCATTGGTTCACAAAAGGGATGAAGTCTTTCTTCCTCAGCTGGTGGGTTTTTAAGCAGGTCTATATAGGACTGAGATTAACCCATGTATAGCTATTTGTTTAAGCATGGGGGATGGAAAATAAGTGGAGTTTGCTGTTGGAGAAGCAAGAATCAGAGACTCATATAGCAAGTATAAATAAGCAGAATACAGGAAAAAAATTTTAGCCAAATTTAATAATACTGTTTTATTATTGTTCACTCTAATAGAAAATATATACCAAGGCAAACAATAAATTTCCATGAGCGTTCTTTCTTTTTTAAAATTAATATTTATTAATTCTTTTGAGAATTACATACAAATTATTTTCATGACATTTCTTTACAACTTCTCCCCTTTTCAGGTCCTTCCAGATCCCTATAGACCCTCTTTTTCATTTTTTTGTTTAATAACTCATTAATTCCAGTTTGTGCTGCTTTTATACTCTGGGAGTGGGACCATTCATTGGAGTGTTGTTGACTACCAGGAGTTACACTAATAAAACTGACTCTTTTCCCAGAAACTCTTCTGTTAGGAGGATCATGAAGCCTTTCTTCTTCCATGCTAAAATGTGACTTGATCTGATCTTATGCAATTCTTGTAAGGGCTATGACAGCTGATATGAGTTCACAAGTGTGGTAGTTCTCTTTTGTCTACAAGATGCTGTTTTGTGCCAGTCATTCTGAACAGCTAAGTCTTAATCCCTTGGAGAGGGATGTAATACAGACGCTTCATTGTGGCTATGTACTGCACAGTCTTTTATTCACTGTTCTCTAGCCAGCTGTGAGTTTCTGTACTAACCACCATCTACTGTACAAAGAAATTCCTTTGATGATGTCTGAGAGCTGCACTAGACATAGGTAGAGAGATGTAAATTTGGAAGGCAGTTTTATACCATGTCCAAAGCTCAAACTGTTCTTCCTTCTGCCTCTTCCCCTCCATATGGTACCATGATAATTGCAATTTTTATAAGAAATATAAAACAAAGAGAAAATATTAACAGACCAGAAAATAGACACATCGGATTAGTCAAATTTATTGTTATAAATTGTATTTTCAAAAAGATGCTTTTGAAAATTTCAGGTACACAGCATGTTACAAAATCTAGTGTATTTGTCATAGCATGGTGGCTCCATTAGTTTGCCTTTGCTGAAATAAATTTGAAAATGTTCATTAGGTGTCAATGCATTCTCTTTTTTTCAAAGAAGTTTCCTTTTATTAGCTGATTGCTGGTAACTTTTATCCACCATCCCATCTTCCCCTTTTGTTCAGAGTGGTGGACTTGGACATTATGAAATGTAGTACTACGTATCCTGCCTATCTAGAAGCCAGGAGAGGCACTAATATTAAAACTCATCACATTTTTATAGAAATTGGTTAAATCTAACAATAATTTACACCTATGAATCTTCTTATATTGGCATTATATTTCCCACTTACTATTTAAATGGTACTCAGAAACGTAAGTTTCATAAAATAAAGCACAACTTAGGTCTTAGGTTTTTGATTATTCTTTGTATTAAGTTTCATCTGTAGTTCCTATTCTTCCTAACACTGAATTTCAGTTCCATGATTTCCCCCAGACAAAAGCAGAACCCACATTTTATTTTTAAGAACTATGTGTTTTATTTATAAAGATAACTAAGAATTATGTACATTTATATAAATAAACTAGTTATGAAATGACTAATTATGACTATGTAACCAGAAAACTTGATGCTTTTGAATTTTACGAATTTTTTTCTATTAACCTGTGATTATGTGAGGTGAAGCTCCCTATTTGTACATCTCTCTTAATAAAATACCTCTAAAGAATTAACAAAGATTATTTATAAAAGAGAACATGTAAGTTAAATTTATTCCTTTAATTAGTTCAAAAACAGATGCTGATTGAGCATGTTGTATTTTTAAAAAAGAGTTTATTTTCCCCTGCCACTGCTCCAGAACAACTATTATTATCCTCTTCTTATTCCTGATGTTTCCTGCAGCACATGTTCATTTTCTTAGTTCACTGTCGGTCATGAGGACAGATTCATCTTCACGCCACTAATGACTTAGTCACTGTGATCTGGTCGTAACATATTATCCTCCCTTCTCTCGGGGGACGTCAGTGGCTTGGAACTCAACAGATAGCCATTATCATTCACTTCAACATCTTAATTCTTCTGTAACTTCCTTATGTGGGGATATCTGTCTTGGGAAAGGAAATAGACAAAAGGAGAATCCATGCTAACTTCTTATTACTATTGGAGGTTTACTTCTGTGTTGCTGTATACCTAATAGTGAGCAACTCAGGAATTGACGGTCCTTTGGAGGGTAGAATCATCACAATATCTAGACTCTTGCAGGATAGTTCACCCTAATGGAGGGTTCTCATTTGCACACAGGTTCTGCAGTCCAGACTTGTTCTTTGTCTCTATTCTCCCATTCCCTGTCTTCAGAAGATACTTTTCAAGGCTAGGTAAGTGTCCTGTTGTGGATCATATCAAGATGAGTCAAGGGAGGCTAACCGTAAGCATCACTTGTTTTCCAAGAAAACACATGCTTGATGGAAGCAATCAGTGTAGAAATGCGGTTCATTGGATGATCAGCATCAGCGTATTTGAATATCCTGAAGAGCTGAATCTCCTTTTAATCCCCAGAACTTAGATACATCATGGGGAAAACAGATGTCACTTCAGTTCCAATTACAGGTGCTTTGGAAACTTAGTCTGGCATTCTGCTTTGTAGGACCTCTGCATTTCCAGCAGTGTCTCCCATTGCCACCGACATCCCCAAACTCTACAAATGTCTTCTGCCAGTGTGGGGAATGGAGTGCCCACACTTTCTTATAAAAGCTCTCCATAGAATTGTATTCAATAATCCTTCAGCCTGTTCCAAATAATTACTTAGTATTTTCTCTTATTAGACACAGCTCTGTGGCTGCCAGATATTTATGAATCCAGAACTGCCATTCTAGAGTTGTTATTTCAGAATTGTGAGGTACCACTTGCAAACATACTTTTGTAAGAATACAAAACCAATAAATAATATAGTCAGTACTATCTAAGCAAAGCTTCAGATACTGGCGCAGTATGAACCACTGAGGAAAATGTCAACGTGGATCTATAGGAACAACTTAGCAAAAACTTGAGATTTATTACAGATATCCAAGAATTTGGTATACTCCATTGTGTAATACAAATTGCTTTATTTAAGTTACACGAAGTGCTAAAGATCTAAATGTAACCTTGTCTTACACAGAGGAAATAAACACACTGCTAGCTTCTTCTATTCTACATATTATTTTAAAATTTCTACTGTACAGTGATATTGGAATGGACACCACTTAATTCAGGACCATAAGGAACTGATATGCAATGAGGAATTTTATGATTGTATATCTAGATATATCCTTAAATAATTAGCAGTGAAACAAAACATGACTCATGCTTGTTAAAATTTATAGAACTCTTTAGAAAATGTGATTCTATCCCTACTTTAACTAGAAGTTTATCTAAATATATTTGATTGTAATGTGGCTAGAAATTGCACATCCTGTTGCAATGTGCTCAGTGCACAGACTTCTGTAAGTGGGAATACTGGAATACCTGCATTTTTAACTAATCACTAGCATTTAAAATTCTTACTGAATTTATAATCTCAATTTTTCCAAAGCCTGACTACTGTTATAATTTCCAAGTAAATCGAATTTATTTTGGTAACTATGGAAAATATTTTAAAAATAAAAAATCAGTTATTGTTATTCATTGTAGAAGTAATTCACCCTCATTAGAGTGCACATAACTATGTGAACATAGTCATACAAATTGTTATTATTTTGAATATAAAATATTTAGCATTTTTGTTACTGTTGTTATAGTATATGCTCTTTCACATGCTATTATTCCCTGAGAATAAAGTTCTCAATAAATGTAATGTTTCACTCTATGGCTATTGAAGGCGGATCGAATTAATACAGGCCAATTGGTATAAAATAAAAACAACTTTAATATAAATAGCACACTCACGCAACCGAAGTTCCCGCGATGCCCAGAAATAGGAGACAGGAAGAAGGGGTTACCAGCGTTTGTGCACCCCAATTTATAGACATTTGCCCGAGGCCGTCCCGCCCCCAAAGGGCGGGCTCTCTCTACAGCCTATGCTTTAACTTATGTAGTGATTATTCATCTGAAAACTCCTGAAGTTAAAAGAGCTTTTTCTAATATAATTAATCTGGGAAAATGACTTCTATCTCAATTCAATAAATAACTCACTTTGTTTTATTTCACTGTTAGGATTTACTTTATGCTTGTATGTAAAGTATAGATGGATTTAAACATCCTTTATTATGATTATCATATACATTGGACATTGAAATATGGATCATTTGGCTAAATGACAAAAAAATTTCAAGAATTGCTTGGCAGCAGAATTCATATATATTTATATATACACACACATATATATTTCTATATATGTATATATATATTCATTTAAATTACTTGATCAGGTTAATTAAAAGAAAGTTGTATTGTTTCTTTTCTTTTCTTCTTTTTGGGGGGTTTTTTTCGAGACAGGGTTTCTCTGTGGCTTTGGAGCCTGTCCTGGAACTAGCTCTGTAGACCAGGCTGGTCTTGAACTCACAGTTTCTTTTCTTGATTTGGAATTCTGTATATGAAGTCTTTTCATTACCATGTTTATGATAAATATTTTAGCTCATATTTTTATTAACTTTCCCATGTCATTTAATTAAGGGATGTAGAAATTAATTTTAATGTCATTACTTTTTATAATTTTTTTTGATTTTTGGAGGATTGTTCCATTTGTGACATATGAATGGAATGTTTATATCTTTTGCTCTGACAAAATACACTGGGGCACAGAATATTGCTGTCACCTCAGGATATTTTTCTCCTCCACCATGTTCTAGCTATTCATCACTCACAAGTAAGCACAGCTCTGATTTCTAGCACTTGGGATATTTTTGCCTATAATAGTAGGTTCTTGTGAATTGGCAGAAGCCAGCTTTAGCAGAGTGCTAATTTCCTCCATCTGTGAATTCCTTTTTTTATTTACTTCACCTAAAAATATTATGGTGATTTCGGCATTCATAAATTTGATTTTTTTGATGAATTCTGGCTGATTTCTTTTTATAGTCATGCATTAGTGTAAGAAAGAGTTGTCTTTAATTGCACCCATATTAAATCAAATCTTGAGTGTGTTATGAACCAAAGTGTGGATAGCATCAGATTCCAACTTGGTGAACCAATGAGTTTTATCATGGTTACTTACAAAAATATGGTGAAAGGTTACTTACTGGAGCAATAATAACTGAAAGTCAGTTGCATCACCAAAACATACCCTAGAAGGGGTGACAGTTCACAAAACCTGGGCACCTGCTTCACTCTTCACAGGTTGCAGATATCTTAACAGGTTGGAGAGTGTCTTTCCAACTGATCCAGTTGATCTAAACATCTTCCAGGCAGCTGGTCTGGTCTCGGGGTTTTCTTTGCAGGTTGGCTTGTCTGAGAGTCTTCTTTGCAGCTTGGTTACACTGTCAGGGTCACTCCCAGATTGCTTACTCTGTCACAGAGGAGCCTGGTGAATTTTATCATTTTGAAAGACTTCCTGAAACTATTTTGAGCTGTTTACCTTCTTGCTTAACCCTGCGGGATGGATTGTTTCAATCTCAGAGGAAACTATTGTACAACAGAGTCATATGATGTTCTATACATGTATGTCATCATTCTAGGACAATTTATTGTTTTTAATGCCTTACTATTCTCTAGGTATCTGAAGAAATGCTTGTGATCTGGAGACTAGGAAATTTGAAAAAAATTAAGGCTAAAAATGCCTATTTATCATGCTCTCTTTCTCTCAGCAACATTGTTGGAGGTCAGGGAATAGGTTTGTTAGAGAGGAACACATACACATGCACACTCACACACACACACGCACGCACACACACGAGACAGACACACAGAGAGAGACAGGTGTATTTGAGTCACTGTGAAAGCAGTTGACAGCATGAGATAATATAATCACAGTAAAGAATTTAACAACCAGTTTTATCTAGCACCCATATTTTCTTTCACCTTTAAAATTATTTCCATAAATATCTATTCTTAGCTAGCCTAGAAGTAAATAAGATCAAATTGTATGAAGAGTTAGGATAATAGTAGAGGAATAGCAATTTGAAAGCAAAAAAGTGTTGAA
The DNA here is from genome assembly GCF_000317375.1 of Microtus ochrogaster. NCBI lineage: Eukaryota > Metazoa > Chordata > Mammalia > Rodentia > Cricetidae > Microtus > Microtus ochrogaster. The sequence continues at coordinate 15,380,380 of NC_022020.1, read as the reverse complement.
GCAGTCAAAACAAGATGAACAAAACAGTTCATCTCTTCTTCATTAAAGAATAGTGTGAGATCACCACAAAATTCATTAAAATTTTTGTATTTTATGTCGAGTCTGCAAGCCTATAGTCCATATTTCTCAGAAGGAAAGGTTCAGTGTATGTAGCGCCTGCCTATATTACGTGACTGTACGGTACTACTCCTGTATTGCGGCGCTTGCACTACAGGACTATTCGTGAGCCTCGGGCAAGGGGCTGGAGATTGAAACACACAAAGACACACAGAGACAGCACAGACAGAGACACACACCTCTAGTCACTGGTAAAGAAACCCCTTATTGAATAACTCCACAGAGGCTTATATACCCAACACAGTCATGTGGGCCAGCAGGTGAAAACCTCATCTCCTGATCCTCAATCAAGGACAAGGCAACACATGCTCGGGAAGCAGAGCTGGACACAGCTTTCAGTAGCACAAATCAGAAGGCCAAGGAAAGGTCACTACCAGGGAAGAGCAGCTGGAGGTCAGGACTCCAAACAGTCCCAACAAGTGTAAATCTAAGTATGCAATTGACAATAAAACACATTATATTTAGAAAAATTATATATGATTTAGAATCTAGTACCAAATAATGCAGGCAACAAGAGTTGCAAAAATTTTTTGATGATTCTAAAATATATCCAAAAAGGCAGCATCTGACATATAATATAAATGTATATACATTTTTGATCAGTCATAAAGAAATTATTTGGTTTCTCATTTTAGTTACAAAAACACAGTCTTTGTTATAGACTATGAGATAATGATGTTTGTTAACAACATGCAACAACATTATAATCACCAAGGGCTCTCATGACATGCTTTTACCAGGGCTATTAATTTATATGCTACAAATTCTTTTAAAAAGCTGGACCTAGCTTCATCTATGATACTAATTGAACATCATAGAAAATCTTCTACTTTTGTGATTCTAGATTTATTATTAACACAAGCAACAAATCTAGAAATGAAAAAAAATGTCATTTAGCCAAATGATTTATATTTTAGTGTCCAATGTATATAATAATCCTAATCAAGGATGTTTAAAACTATCTATACCTTATTCACAATAATAAAATAAATCTTAACATTGAAATAAATCAAAATGAGTTATTTATCGAATTGAGATAAAAGTCATTATTGCAGGTTAGTTATATTAGAAAAAGCACTTTTAACTTCAGGATTTTTCAAATGAATAATCACCACATAGGTTATAATACTTGTGATAATAATTTTTCAGTTAGATAAAATGTACTGATGATGAATTAAAAGTCATTGCAGATATAGCCTACAATATTCCATTGGACAGTATCTTAGTAGATGAAACTGGTTTCATTAGCAGTACTAATTAAGACTATGAAACTTGAATTATCATGAGATTGCAGACACCCCTGTGAAATTAAACAGTTTTGTATTAGGTAAACACATGAACTACCTTCCCACCAGTCATATTACTAGCCAAATACTCTAAAAGATTTAACAAAAAGCCAGGTGGTGGTGGCGCACGCCTTTAATCCCAGCACTCGGGAGGCAGAGGCAGGCAGATCTCTGTGAGTTCGAGACCAGCCTGGTCTACAAGAACTAGTTCGGACAGGCTCCAAAGCCACAGAGAAACCCTGTCTCGAAAAACCAAAAAAAAAAAAAAAAAAAAAAGGAAAACAAAAAAAAAAAGACAATCCAAATTTGTTAATATAATAATTTAATGTATATTAGACATCAAAGAAGGCCTTACTCATTCAAAGGCCATATGCACACAGCATAATACCTACCTAAGTTTTTAGGCATATGGCTTTGTCACTAACAAGAAACGAGGAACTTGGGTTGAATATTAGAACTTTCTCTAGTTGGTACATCACTAAAAATTTCTAAACAACCTGTTGATAAAGTTGTTTTTTTTTTCAATATTTTTAGTAATTCTTTAAGAATCCCGTATATTGTGTTTTGATTATATTCACTCCCCTTCCCCATCTCTTCCCAGACTCTATAACCACCAAACTGTATGTCTTCATTTATTTTTATAACCCACCCATCATTTCCAGCTTGTTCTGCTCATTCTTTTGCCTGTGTGACTTTCACAGGAATCAGCAGTCATATCCGTAAACTCTTCAAAGCATGAACGTTCTCAGACATCTCTGAACTCCACTCCAGTGTAAGTCCACCTGACACAGTAGAAAAGTAGGTAGTCACTCACCATTCTGTTCCCGCTGCACACCTGCTGCCAGTAGGTCAGGCTCCCCTAGGCTGATGTCGTTCAGCCTTGTCCCCAGGCATTCCATGCAAAGGTGTTTGCACCACTCCTCAGCCTCCAGCTCTGAAAATGAGCACACAGGTCAGGACTGGAAAGGTAGTGGGAAAATGCTTCCTGAATGTCCCCCAAGAAGCTGGTAGGACTTGAACAAAGAAAAATATATTGAAGATTCAGGGAAATAATTTTCCACAATTTTTTCTCATTTATTATTTTTATTGTGTGTGTGTGTGTGTGTGTGTGCCCAAAGAAGCCAGAAGAAGGCATCAGATCCTCTGATGCTGAAGTGATAGGCAATTGTAAACTGTCTAATGTGAGTGCTAAAAACTGAACTTAGGTCTTCTGAAAGCAGCATGTGCTCTCAACCTCTGAGTCATTTCTCTAGCATCTACTTCCCATTTTTGATAATACATTTCAGCATGCTTTTATGTATTAACCATAATATTATTCATTTTAGAATATTTTAGAATGAGTAAAGTTTTTGACAGAAATTTCTTAGAAAAGTAACTTAAATATAAAATAAAAATAAACAAGTGAACCCAACTGAAAGAAAAACTATATTAAGCATGTGAATGTTTTCCTGATTCTGCTTCAGAAGTATGTGGCCTGGAAGTCAGATCCCTAACTCATTGAGAATTGCAATGAATCATGAATTTGTCCTAGAATGGGATTAATGTATATATTGGGATTGATTTACTACAAAGAGGAGGGAGGTGTCATAACTGTGCCGTGATTTCTATGTAATGTGTGTCCTACAGGTTTATGTTTATTATAAATAAATATTTAGTCTCTAGGTGGTGACATGTTTGGGGAGGTTGTACAATAGTTAAAACAGTAACCCTCAGTCTGTGGGTCACAACCCCTTTGGAAGTCCTATCACCCTTTCACAGCTAAGACCATTTGCATAACAGATATTTAACTTATGATACATAGCAGTAACAAAACTACATATAAGCAATAGCAATGAAAATAATTTTATAGTTGGGGGTTACCATGACATGAATAAATGTATTAAGGGGTCACAGCATTAGGAAGTTTGAGAACAGTTGCTTTAGAATGTGTGATTCTGCTAAAGGCGGTAGATTGCCTGGAGGTAGGGCTTTAGACTTTTAGGTGGTCTTGCTTCCAGTGTGTCGGATACATCTAATACTTTATTGACATCTTATAACACCTACCCAGCATTCTCACCACCGAAGAGCAAGATCAGTCCAGTAACCTTGCAGTTGGATGGATTTATTAATATTGATATCTTCTGAACCATAAATCAAAATAAATTAGTCTTCCCTTTCAGTAAGGCTTGCTATCACAGTAATGACAAAAGTGGCCAATACACATCGACAGAGTAACTTTCCAATTACTTAATCACTCATTATCCTTGTATAAAATTATTTAAAGGTGTGTTGCTTTTTTATGCTGCATTTGTTTAACTCTGTGGAGCTATGATTTGTTGCCAATCTAAAACACCCGATGGTAATAAAGAGATGAACAGCCAATAGTGAGGCAGCAGAAAGGATAGATGGGGCTGGAAGTATAGAGTCTAAATAGGAGGAGAACTCTGGGAAAAGAAAAAGGAGCAAGAAAGAACAAGGAGAGGAGATGACAGTGACCAGCCACCCAACCACCCAACCAGTCATGGAGTAAGAGTGAAAGCAAGAAAACCGAAATAGAGAAAGGTAAAAGCAGAGGCAAAATGTAGGAAATTTTAAGAAAAACTGTCTAGAAACAAGCCTACTAAGGATGGACATTTATAAGAAAGTGTAAGTCTCTCTGTGTGTGATTTATTTGGGAGCTGGGTCACAGGTCTCCCCAAAAGCCAAAGGCAAAAACAAACAAACAAACAAACAAACATCAACATTTTAGCATTCCAAGATGGGATTAGAGTAAAAGAAAATTCAATAACACATTCTTGTTTGGATTATGTCTCAATTTCATTGTATTCAAAAGATACCTTTTTTTTTTTGCTAGAAATAACAGAGTTTCTCCGACATAACTAAAATCCCATAGTATGAAAGCTTTAGGGTTAAGTAACATGAGTTACTAAAGTTCTAATGTGATGTCACTGTGGATGAGGGGTCAATGTGATGACAGAATAGGAGTCAAGTAGCCAAGCTACTTTGCAGGGTTTTTTTTTATAAATATAAAGTTTAATATTCAGGGGCAATCATCAATATCACAATAGGAAAATTGGATCCAAACTTCTGCATTGGCACCTGCCCAGAGAAGTTTCTGACTTTTCCATGCAGCATAAATCTGTACTGAAACTATGTAATATAGATTTCCATCAAACCTCTTGCTCTTTGTGGATGACACTACAACCTTTGCTTTGACATTTTAAACTCCTCATAAAAAGTTATCTGTGACAGGTTTTTTCGACTTCAGGGATTTTTATATCAAGTTCTTTTCTACCATTAGGCCAATTCTAGCAAGGTCAAATCATGCTTCCCTCCGGAGTTTGGTCACACTGCCTTAACATCAAATATGCTTGATTAACAAGAGAGATTTGCTGCTGCTTCTTAGTTTTATGTAGATCACAACATTCACGAGAACATAAAACAGAAAGATCCTGCATTTTATCACACAATCAAAACAGTGTCCCTGATATTGTAATTAGGGGAAGCATTATAACTACCTCTCATGCTGTTGAGATATTTTAGCATTTATAAATTTATTTTGTATCTGTCTTATTACAGTCAGATTTCTGCTCATCTCTGCATGTGGGTATGTTAGTCATTTAAGGAATATTTATTACAAATTGATAATGTCCTTCCTTTAAGGCACAAGATACCATGATAATAACTAAAGTTTAAAAAATTGTAGAGGTATTTACAGCATTTTTCCCCTGACCTCTGGAATATACTAAAAAATCCTCAAGTCATTACCTGAAACCTGCAGTCACACTGGTAACTTCTTCATGAAATTGCTCTTTCTAACTAGGGAAACACCCCATAAATGGGAATAACTGCCCAGTAATGAGAACAGGGGCCCTATGTGGGAACAACTGCTCCATAACGAGAATATAGCCTGCTCTACTATGAAAGAGCAACCATTTCAGGATGGAACGAGCAACAGTTGCTTGTTCCTTCAAACAATGATTCTCAGAGTCCCCTTATAATAAGAATGGGAAAAAAGTTCAACAAGACCATAGTCTGATCATGCTAGTACCTATGCATACCCCTGTTTCAGTTCTTCCCCTGTTTAATCCAATATTTATACCAGTTGTCCCCAAATGGAGATAAAGATTATTGTTCTGTTGTCTCATATGATTATGTTAAGTGCTAAATTTATTTCCTGCCTTAAGCATTACTGTTTTCCTTTGCTTTCTGGGAGTGAGATGCTGGATATGATTTATTGGAATTTCCCTCTCCCCAGAATTGAGCTTCTGGCCTGGGACTTTGGAAACCCACTCAAACGATGTGAGATGCACCATCACCACAAGGCTAAACTTCTTCCATGAAAGTGCCCATCTACTTTTAAATCTTTTGAACATGTATGACTCACTAAGTTTAGATGGTATTTCTGCATAAGCCTGAATGGGAGGTTATTCTCTAGAACATGGGCAAATTGTATATGGTTACACCAGAGATAAAAATAGCACCTTTCCCCTAGCCAGTACTAACTGTCCTTTTTCAAATAACACAGCTATGTTCTTTACTTGTTCTTTCTTATGTAAGCTCTGCATGTTTAAATATTTTGTATATTAGTTTAATGCATTCTTTTTACTGAATTAGTATTTTTCTGTAAACTTTGTTTCATAAGAACCTATGACCTCTTGCAAACTAGAAAAGTACTTTACGACTGGACTATACTCTCTGCCTCTGTGTGTGAATCATTGTATTTCTTTCTTATTAAACTAAGGTTCACTACAGATGAAAGTTATGTAGACCTATTGCCTTTTGTCACTTGGTTTACACATTAAACTTCTTAGTATACACCAAATGTGCAAATACTTAAATTCCTTTGTGCATGAAGAGACAGTAAATATTCTGTAAAGTTTTCTATATCTTTCTCTTCATGAAAGGAATGTTTTTTTTATTAAGCTCCTTTAAAACCATTAGCTTGTGTCTGGACTTAAGCTCCGAACTCTGTAGCAGAAACTCAAATATTTCATTATGTCTAAGATTAAATTAAGAAAGTTGGCAATTTTGAATCTGAAAATTGAAAGATACCTGGTTATAGCAAGAAAAATGGACAAAGGTGAAATATGTTAGAAATGCATTTCTTTGTGGAGAGAAGAGATGGGCAAACAAAAATTGTAGGCCAATATGAAGTTCATATCTGGAAAAGTGTCTTCCATTTCACTTTAAGAGCTCCAAGGCAGTGAGAGTGTTTCCCTTTTAATAAGGAAAATGGCCTCTACACGGAATATCCTAAGAAAGGCCTTCTGAGTAAAATATTACATTCAAGCTTTATTGCTTTCATTAAATTTGGGCTGAAGACAACAACATTAAAGTTAAATGATCCAAAATGAGATATACTTGAAAAAGAAAAGAGTTTCATCAAATGTATAGAAATATCTCCACCAGATAAAACTCCCATTGCAGAATTAAAATGTATGACATTGGTCAGATGCTACTTTATCATATGATCCAGGCAAGACTAGTTTTGTGGCAATCCTAAATCATTTTAACCTTCCTTCACTGCATTTAGCTCTTAGTAAAAGCCTCAGGAAAGTACAGATGAAATACTCCTCTTATCTCCTTCATATTCCATAATTTTCATTGCATTATCTTTTCAGAGTTTTCTATGATTGAGTGATCAATGTTATCTTCATATTTATTAAAGTATTAAATAGCTGGTTTGCTATAAACTGAAGAAAAATATTTCTCCAAAAACTATTTCTAGGATAATATAGAGCTTCTCCTCATTTCAAGTAAAATATATAAAGCAATATATATTTGTTAAAACTTCCATTCTTGCAAAAACACTTTTTACTAAACTGACCTCATTGATAGTTCATGCCCTTCTGCTTTTCCCTCACACTTAAAACCTTGACAGTACTCCAGCAGACATGAAATGACCATATCTCTGTTAAACATATACAAAATGACATTTCACTTCAGTGTCAGACTTGAAGAACTGATCTGCTTAGAGATGAGGAAATAATAGCTTTGTTTCTGAAGAGGAGGTATTTTTCTTTTCTCCCTACAGAATGCCTCTCTGATTTTTTTTCTATAAATTTTACACTTAATTTTCCTTTAAAAGTTTGTTTCAAAAACAACCTTCAATCAGCCTCCCAGACCAATTTACAAGTGACATTGTCACTCCGCACTTCTCATTGTATTTTATTGACGCCCAAATGGCATTGACAAACTTTTTGCCTTTCTCAACCACGATAGTTTAAGATATAGGTTTTTAGGAAATTCAGTTGTTTTAGTACCTTGAAAGCATAGTGCAGCACACAAGCATGGAAAATGATCAGTAAATGCTGAACATATAAATAGAAGTGACAATCAGTTATTTCTTGAATATTGAATACAATTTGTAGGAGCACATGAAAATAAAATGGGTAGACTCTTTTGTTGAATGCTCTAAGGTCCAGTGTTGAGTTCTATGTGGGCCTTGTAAACTTAGCTATCTTAGATAAGAAAGATATTGGAATAGGAAAAAAAAATCAATTTGTCTTTTTTTGCGAAAGACCAGGTTGCTAACCTTCACCCACTCAAAATTATTTTGCTTAATTTCATTATCTATATTTTTCTTTGAATTTATTAGGGATACTTATTTCATAAGGAAAACATTATATAAATTGTATTTGACTCTGAATGTGCTAAACTCTTGGTCTTTTTTTTATAATCTATATATATATATGACAGTGAAATCTCTAAGAAAGGTCAACAATGGAAAGCCAACACAATGAGTTACTACTTAAGTGTATCTAGTTGTTTATTGAGATAAACCAAATTATTTTTGGTTTAACAGAAACTTGAATAGCAATTGTTTTTTAAATCGGAAACTCCAGTCTGTTATTTTTCTCATTTTCTGAACTGTGGAAGTTATGTTTGGCTTCCAGACAGCCAACTAAAATGTACCTACTTGTTTTCCACAGTAACAAATGACAAATATCAGCAACTGACAGAATAATCAAATATGACATTCCTCTGCCTGGCATGAATGCATTGCAGAGTGCTTTGATATGGAGGTTAGCAAATGGCACAAAGGCTCATAACTATTCAAAGAACACAAAAAGGAAGATAAATGAACACCTTTATGTAGTGTGAAAACATATTGCATGCACCTAAGTGTGTATGTACATGAGTGTGTGTATGTCTCTTTGTGTGCATGCCTGCAAATGGAAATGCAAAATGTGTGTGTGTGTGTGTGTGTGTGTGTGTGTATCTGAATGTAATTTTTAGAGATGGGAGTATGATGTTAAAACTACAGGAAAGAATTATCTAAAAGGAAGTTGGGACCATGTCATCAAGTGACATATTTTTTTTTCTGATTCACAGCCCATTATCTTTTGAACATTTTCAATGATATCCTAAAATGATACATAGTAATCAGAGGTATTTCTCTTATAGAAATACAAAAAGGATATCTTTAAAACAGTATTGAATAATTTTATAATTCCCTGCTTATTGTGAAATATTGTAAAATAAGATTTCTGATTATTCTATAGTATTGAATATCTAGCATTTACCAAATGCATTGCAAACAGTGTCCTCACAAATAACCACAGGCAAACTGAGGTGAAAGTCATTTTTACATATTTTCTAAGTTATTCCTGAACGTGTTTTAACTCTAAGACAATGGTATGGTTACATTCACAGTATCCTGGAGTTCTATTCCTATCACTGCAATTAAAGATCAGTTTGTTTGTGTCTGTAGTGTCCTTGATTTTATTTATGGCTGCTTAATCAAATATACAGTTAGTCACTGTGAGCAATGTTTCATCCTCCCACAGAGATTAATGCTTAAATTAAAATATAAAGTATCTATTATGAGCCAGGTGGTGGTGGCATATACCTTTAATTTCAGTATTCAGGAGGCAAAGACAGGTGGATCTTTGTGAGTTTGAGGCCAGCCTTGTGTACAAGAGCTAGTTCCAGGACAACCAGGGCTGTTATATAGAGAAACCCTGTCTTGAAAAAACAAAAAACAAAAACAAACAAACAAATATATAAACCCCAAGAAAACAACCTCCATTTTTTTTTCTTCAAAAAAAGAAAAGAAAAAGAGAAATTGTTCTTGGAGTATCTTTTCATGCCCTCCCAAGTGTAGCGGATAGGAGCGAGTGTCATTAAGATTATCCTTTACGACTGGCTATTGTCATTTGTTTATACACCTCTATAGAAAAATATGTTTTTGCCATGTGTGGCTTATTCACCATGTGCAAAGACTTGTCCATCCTGTGCATCTTGTCTGCCATGTACATGGCTTGTCCTGACCTTGTGATTGTATATTATAACTATATGACTTTTTTTTAACCCACGGGGTATAAATTGTTTAATGCTCTGAATAAAGTTGGCTACTGCATAATATTCTATTCTACTTCATTTATCTGTTCTATTATCCCAGTGAAAATACATTAATTTATTTTATTAAAAATACCAATATTTCTAATGTATAAAAATGCTTGCTTAATTTTTTTTAAATCAAGAATTTTTCAAAGTATGAAAAATGTCTGGAAACTGTTTTGATTTTCATCAAATAAGTTCTTTTATAGTTCTCGGTTTGTTTGAGGCAAACAACAACTTTTTTTTATGGATTGGCTTGAATGCAGCATTACTCAAAAGACGATCACCAGTAGTAAGAAAAAAAGCACTTTAGTTTGCTCAACATGTGTAAGACAAGTCTAGGGCATTGGTGCTTGTGAAAGTCATTATAGTCCTAAAAGTTAACAAGCAAGGTCATAGCTAAAGGATTCACAAGGGCACTGTCTTTGACCAAAGGCCAGTGTCCCTTTGTGCTTTTTGTTAACAAATCAATTTCCTTTTCAAGCTAACGTAAAATAGTTTCTTTTTAATTTTCTCTTAAATGCTGACTGAATAATAAAACAACTTAAAGTATTAGTTTAGTAGTCATAAAGATAGCTTGCTCGTCTGTTCTGTGAGAAGAGGTTCAGCAAACAGAACGCGAGTGACTGATGACTCATGGTGAGTGGTTGGGAGGATGGAAAGGATTTGATTGCCTTGGAAGATCCAAGAGTTTGACTGTAAAGGTCAGGAGAATGAAAATATATATCGATAAAAAAAAATGTGGACAAGTTTGAGAAAGAAGTACAGAAAAGTTGGAGATATAGTAGATATAGCTCAGGGGTAGAGTGCTTACTTATCATATATGAATGTCTGCATTTATTATCTATCAAGTGTTGGTGAAGGAAAGAAAAACATGTAAAACCTGACTATTTTCACAATCTTAAGTAGATAGATCAAATTTTGAAAAAAAACTATTGAACATGGGCTATATAATAATAAAGATTCCTTAAGTTTAAAACAGTAAATTAGCCAGAACAAAAGCCTCAGTTAATAAGATAAGGTAGATGTAGATATGCATGCATTGTAGTATAATGTATAAAAGAATAATAATACTGTGAAGAGAGAATCCATTATATATTAATAATATTCTATGTGCAATTTTTCAAACATAGTAAAGAACTGATTTTTGTTTTGTTTCATTTTTGTATGTATGGTTAGAGAACATTCCATATTAATATTACAACTAAGATTTAAAAATATGATAAGAGGGTTGGCAAGAGCCTTGAACCTAGAGTGGCTCCCAGGAGCCCAAGCCGAGGTCCCCAGTTAGTTCCTTGGACAGCTGAGGATAAAGAACCTGAAATGACCCTATCCTATAGCAATACTGACGAATATCTTGCATATCATCATAGAACCTTCATCTGGTGATGGATGGCGTTAGAGACATAGACCCACACTGGAGCACTGGACTGAGCTCTCAAGGTCCCAATGAGGAGCAGAAGGAAGGAGAACATGAGCAACGAAGTCGGGACCACGAGGGGTGCACCCACCCATTGAGACAGTGGAGCTGATCTATTGGGAGCTCACCAAGGCCAGCTGGACTGTGATGGAAGGAGGGGGGGAAGGGTGGGAGGAGGGGGAGGGAAATGGAAATGGGAGGCTGGGAGGAGGTGGAAACTTTTTTTTTTCCTTTTCTCAATAAAAAAAAAGAAAGAACAAAAAAAATAAATTTAAAAAGTTATTTAGAAGAAAAAAAATATGATAAGATATCTTAATATTTCAGTGAATAAGATGTTATACCAAAGAGAACCATCAATTATCATTATCATTTAGACATTAAAATGCAACATCAAGCTTTAGCAAAAGAAACAGAAAACAAATTTGAGAATATCAATATTTTACAGATTAGACAAAAATGTTAAAAAATAGAGATGAATTATTATATTTTTGTCACTGTATTTTAACATACAGTTAGTAGGATACATTCCAGAATTATCAGACTGAAAAAAAACAGAAATAGTTACCCAGAAATTATTACTAAAGTCATAAAGTCCTATAGTAACTGAAGGGGAGGAATCAAATCAACTTCTACAGCATCAAAATTATCAATGTCTTAAAGACCTCCCAGTGATAAAAAACTACAGTAAATACAGGAACTGCCTGTCAAAAATGGTTTATATTTCTCATCTATCATATTAGAATGTAAGATTGTAAATTTATAAGGATTATAGACCTAAATATTTTGAACTAATATTGAATGGAAATGCAATAGCTTTTCATAATATATTTGGAGCTATCTCTTTAAAGGATCATGAGTCTCTCTGGACTTTCCGTTCTTGTTCACTAGTTTATTCTAGGATCATACAATCATAAAACATGATTTTAGTGTTTATTTGACAGGAAGTAGAGGTGGGGCGATGAGAACAGGAGAATTCTGGGAAGGAGGAAGCCCATTCCTCCCAATTCTGCCCAGATCACCAAAGAAGCAGGATGTGATCTGCCCTGCTAAAAAAAGATACTGAGCCATGTGGCTAACATAGACTAGAATAATGGGCTAAGATAAGTTATAAGAGCTAATATGAAGCCTGAGCTAATGGGCCAATCAGTTTATATCTTATGTAGACTCTCTGTGTGATTTTCTCTGGGACTAAATGGCTGGGGGACCAGGCAGGACAGAAACCCCAACAAGCTGGCCCTCATGTTACAAATACTCATGTCTGTTAAGGGTCATGCCACTTCATGGAAACAGTGCGGTTGAGCCAAGACACCTAAAAGTTGGAAGAATCTTCTCAATTTTTCCTAAGTCTTTTTGGATCCTACGCTCCAGCATTATCCTCTCCACTGGAATTAAACACTTAGTCATAGCAAAACACATTTCAATTTCAGTAAAAGTTTCAACTCATGTTCTCTCTCTTAATTTTTGATTTGAAAAACATAATACACATCTCAAAATTTCCAGGGACTTAACCTTCTCTATAGAAACAAAAAATAAAAAAGAACTTACTACTAGTCTCAACTGAATCAACAACTCTTTTTACTGCTGATTGGGATGGGGTGGCTGTGAAGATCTTTTCTACAAACTCCATTTAGATATTAGAATATTAGGATTGAGCTGGGTGGTGGCGGCGCACGCCTTTAATCCTAGCACTAGGGATTCAGAGGCAGGAGGATCTCTGTGAGTTCGAGGCCAGCCTGGACTACAAGAGCTAGTTCCAGGACAGGCTCCAAAGCCACAGAGAAACCCTGTATCGAAAACACCAAAAAAAAAAAAAATATGAGGATTGGAATTTAGCCAAGGAAAGCTGAGCATAAGGGCCAGTCAAGGTAGTGAGGTCCTGGCTAAGGGCTTACAATGGACATTGAATACACACTTATTTTTACAGTGGACATTGAATACACGCTTATTTTTAATTCCTTCACATCCTCTAATTGCAAATCACAATTCTAGAATGTTAATGTTATTTCTTATGATTGTTTTAAATTTTTGTTAAAAAGTTCTTATAAAGGTTCTTTGTAAGTTCTAAACAGTGTGATAGTGAAATTATCCTAAATAAAATAGCTTCCTGAGGTTAAAATCATTATGATGTCATAATTATAACCATAGTTTGTAAATGTGGGAATTAAGAATTAAATTATTGGAAGTATTTTTTAATCCAAAGATAAAATAATTGCACAGCAAGCTTCATTTTAAAACAAAGCGGGTGTTAGATAGACTGTGAGTCACTACAGTTGTCACTCTGTAATTCTGAAGTTATGGCCTTCAGAATTAGGGTCCTATCAGACATGTCCTCAGGGTCTCTGCAGTGAGAAAGAAGTAAGAAAAGAGCTGGGCTTGGCTACTCATCTAATACGTAGCCTCAGCATTTTTCTTGCTGTCCATTTTATATAGAATGGCTGGGAGCTGATCTCTGAAATGTCCATTTGCAATATATTTTAAGAAGGATCATACATTTTCACAATCTGAAAATATTTTGATGCTTTTCATTCTTCCTCTGTCTGTACTCTCTCTGACAGTTTCTGGGAAATACAGAGAATGTCGAGAGTTCATATAGAGTGAGAATGAATATTCAAATACAAAAGTGTCATATATTACATACTCACACTTCTCTTTACAGTCATAGGTATTTTGTCTTTATAACATTCAGGCTTGCTTTGGATTTTAATGTACTTACGTAGTTACTTACCATAGTGATGTGAAAAACTAAGAGTTTAGACTCTCACAACTCTTTTGGGGGATGCTGAAGATTTCTGAAAGCTGTAATATTTCTCACCATTCTCATCATATTTTCTGGCACCACACCTCTCATCAGAACACACACAAAAAATCTATAATCTTGTAAGTATGATTAGGAAATAATAAATGCTACAGACTCCAGTTGGTAGTTATGAAAAGAAAAAAAAACCCTCACTGAAAATAGATATATAGATAAGTAGATGATAAATAGATAACACAGATGATAGACAGTGACTGTGTGGGAAAATAAAACAGTAGAGTACAGTTAGTTCACTAAAAGAGAGATATCATCTTCAAGATTTAAAGGGCAGAGCATCCTTGAACCCCCAAGAAATAATCAGGAAGAATCTTGAAAGGTTATGGCATGGCAAAGGGCAGCTTCATCAAAACTCAGTGTCTGAGGTAGAGGAAAGTAGTGTGTTTAGAGGTTTACCATAAAGGAAAGAACATGCTGAAAATAATTCAGCATGAGTCAAGCAGAATAAAAACCAACAACCATTTAGCCTGCACCAACTTAAACCAAGTGGGCACACAGAAAAGATGCCTTAGAATTAACCAAAATGAATCTGTCAAGCCTCCAATCCCTCCAGTGACATTTAAAGGGTACTGATGTGGGAGTACTGTATGCTGTGATTACCATTAATGAAGAAAGAAACTGCCTTGGCCTGATGATAGGGCAGAACTTAGGTAGGCGGGGAGGACTGGACTGAATGCTGGGAGAAAGAGGGTGGAATCAGAGAGACTCCATGCAGCTGCTAGAGTCAGACATGCCAAATCTTTGCCAGTAAGCCACTGCCACATGGTGATATACAAATAGAAATGGGTTAAATAAATGTAAGAGTTAGCCAATAAGAAGCTAGAGCTAGTGAGCCAAACAGTGTTTTAATTAATACAATTTCTGTGTGATTATTTTGGTTCTGGGTGGCCTCTTCCTACAGGGTACATTATTTCAAAATTGATATATTATAAGATAAAAACTGTACTCTATTGGTCTAGGAGGTTCTTCTGTTTATGTATTGCTTTCATTGGTTGAATAAAGAAACTGCCTTGGCCTTTTGATAGGGCAGAAGTTAGATAGGTGGGGTAGACCAAACTGAATCCTGGGAAGAAGGTCAGTGTGGTAAATACCATGAAGCTCCTGTCTGAGACTAACACTGGTTAGAATCTTTCCTAGTAAGCCACGACCTCGTGGTGTTACACAGATTGGTAGAAACGGGTTAGATCAGGATATGAGAGTTGGCCAAGAAGAGGCTGGAGATAATGGGCCAGGCAGTAATTTAATTAATACAATTTCTCTGTGGCTACTTTGGGGGTTAAGCTAGCCATAGAATGCACAGAGACACATGAAAAGAATAAAGTTTTTAAAAAGACAGCAGAATAAAACTATAATACCATTCTTACTCTTATTTTTGTATTGAATATCCTCAAACACTACATTTAAACAATGAACAAAACAAATAAATTATATTAGAATAGATTTTGGAAAATGTATACATGCATATGATATATATGTACAAATGATAAAACCGAATATGTATATTAGAAATTCCTAGAAATAATAGTCAAAACTATGGAACTAAATTGAAATCATGATCTAAAAAAAATCAATAAAAATTCAGCTTTCCTCCTGGATTTTCTAAATGAGAAACAATTAAGATGAATAGCAATTAATTTACTGATGGTGAGTGCTTAATGTATTTAACACATATTTTGTAAGTGTATCTGTAAGAAAAAGCTAACACGCACCTTAGACATACACCACAATAAACCAGAATGCAAATCTCACAATGATAAAACAAAAAGTTTGAGATAACATAGATGATAAATGAATGAGAATGAACTGAAGACTAAAAATTAATTGTACCTGGCAGCATAATTTTATAATTAAGTTTGTACATTAAAATATAAAATATTTCCAGATTTGTTTACAATCATGAAAACACAAAAATAGATTTTTGTTTTAAAAGTGTAAAACTTAACCATATGGCCCAGAACAGTACTCCTGAGTCTTTTCCACTGGAAAATAAAGTGTGTGTAGCAAAACTGGATGATAACAAATCCTAAAACATCTGCATGGTTAAATATTAAAAAATATAAAAGACTGAACTCTTTTTTTTT
>NC_022020.1:15358491-15364239 GCF_000317375.1 Microtus ochrogaster | reverse complement strand
GGCTCCCTGACCTGTGGGAAGTCCAAGGACCGCCCACCTCCATCCAGGTTTAGTAAGTTGAGCATCCAAACCGCCCAGGCCCCCCCAAAGCCTGAACTCTTGATGCATGCAAAAATATGGAGGACTATGCAGCTATTTTGCTGTGTGAACTCCATAAGGTACTGTGACTTTCATTGCATAATATTCTTGAAATGGAGAAATGGAAAACAAAATAATGATTACTAGTAGCTACTAAAAGCAAATTAGAGGTGTGGGTTTGATTACAAGGGCTTCCACAGTTGTAGATATATAAATATGCATGTGGTATAATAATATGAAACTGTACACAAACATTGTGTTTATTCTAATTTTCTGATTTTTGTGTTGTTATACCTTGATATAAGTTAAGTCTAGTGGAGGAAATGTTTCAGAGATAAAAAGGAACTTTTGAGAACTTGTACCAGACAAATCAAACTTAAATCTACATAAAAATGGAAATCTAGAGTGGCTTACACTGAAAGGCTCCAAAATGGGAATGACTTAGATGTTCTCATTAGGTAATAATCATGCATACAGTGAAGCCGACCTGTACTGAAGTTCCCAGCAATAAAAGGAATGAAATACTGAACTTATGTGGACATATCTCAAAAGAACTATGTAGATAATTTAGAACAATTTTTAAAGATTGTCTACAAAATGATCACATTTGTATAACAGAAATTCTCTGATGACAATTTTTTAAGATGGAAGACATGTCCCAAGGCATATGGGCAAATTTGGGCTGGGCTGGGCTGGGCTGGGCTGGAGGTCCATGAGATTATACTGGGTAATGTATATATGATATATGAGTTGTCATGAACTTGATTGTGTTTTGCATAGGAATAGCTATAGATGGTAAAAAAAAAACAAGTTTATAGCATTAAATATACAGACACACACATGCATATATGCATACATGTAGAGACATATAGAATGAAAGGAAAACACAAATCTTTCACTTGTTTGTTTTTATTGAGCTCTCTATTTTCTCTGTTCCCCTTCCCTTCTACTCTCTCCCATGGTCTCCATGATCCTGATTTACTCAGGAGATCTTGTCTTTTTCTACTTCCCATATAGATTGGATCCATGTATGTCTCTCTTAAGGACTTCTTTGTTGTATTGGTTCTCCGGGATTGTGAATTGTAGGCTGGTTTTTCTTTGCTTTATGTCTAAAAGCCACTTATTAGTGAGTACATACGATATTTGTCTTTCTGGGTCTGTGTTAGCTCACTCAATATGATTTTTTCTAGATTCATCCAATTGCCCACAAATTTCAAAATGCCACTTTTTTTCTGCTGTGTAGCACTCCCTGTGTAAATGTACCACATTTTCCATAACTATTCTTCAGTTGAGGGGCATTCAGGTTGTTTCCATGTTCTGGCTATGACAAATAATGCTGCTAAGAACATGATTGAGCACATGTGTTTTTGGTACAATTGAGCATCTTTTGGGAATATACCCAAAAGTGGTCTTGCTGGGTCTTGAGGAAGGTTGTTTCCTAACTTTCTGAGAAATTGCCATACTGACATCCAAAGCAGCTGTACCAGTTTGCATTCCCACCATCAATGGAGGAATGTTCCCTTTACCCCACATCCTCTATAGCATAAGTTTTCATTAGTGTTTTTGATCTTCACCATTCTTGCAGGTTTAATATGGAATCTCAGAGTTGGAAAACCCAAATCTTGAATGCAATTTCAATAAATTGGATCAATGCCAATCTCCTATTGGCAATGATGTTATATCATGATCTTCTAAAATGTCATCTGTGGAGTCTATTTTATTCATCAGAACTGTATATGAAATAGAATTATTTCAAAAGAATCAGTAAATATAATAACATTAATATTGCTTTTTTACACATTGTATAAAGTATATGCATTATAACATGCACACAAAACACATGCACACACACACACAAACATATATATTTGGTCAGGTTTGATAGGAAGACATATTCCATGTCCTGTATCATTAGTAGTAAACATTTTTAATATGATGATAGTATTACAGTGCTTAAAATCTTTAAAAGACAAGACTAAAATACCCATGATAAATACCATGATGCTTGGAACTCACTTTCAAGAGTTTGGTAACCTCCTGTTCAGCTTACATTTGGGTGTTCATGTTGGTAAGACTTTATGATATAGCTTCTGATGCTATTATGAAACAGAGTCTCACAGCAAACAGCTAAGGACACCAGCAAACATGACAAATTGGATGTGGGGAGCCCACTAGATTACAGTCATACACAAAGAACTACAGGCAACTGAGTAAAGCAGGGACCAGGACAGATGCCCCTCCTAGGGAAGAGCACATCAATTACTTGTATAATGCTCAATGATCACTGATACATATGTGTGTGTGTTTGTGTGTAACATTACATGGAGTAAGCAGTTCATATTTGGGACTATATATGTATATACAATTACATTTGTACATGCAATAACAAAGAATAAAGAGGTCATAAATCTGAAGACGAGAGGTATGTTTGAGGATTTGAAGGGAGGAAAGGAAAAGGAGAAATGTAGTTAAAATACAGTCTCAAAACTAGCTAGAAAGGGTTTGATAAAAGTGTAGAGTAAGTCAAAAGAAACAGGAAGGGGGAAGAGAAAAAATGTCAATATTGTAAAATGAAACTGCTGAGTTCAGGTATAAATGGTCTTTTTATATATATTACTTCCAATTTTTAATTTTATATTATCTCAAAACACATAAATCAATAGTTCTCGACCTGTATGTTCTGATCCCTTTGGGAGTTGAATGACCCTTTCATAGGGGTCGCATATCAGATATCCTGTCTATTAAAATTTACATTAAAATTTATGACAGCAAAATTACAGTTGTAAAGTAACAATAAAATAATTTTATAATTGGGGTCACCACAGCATGAGGAACTGTATTAAAAGGTCACAGCATTGGGAAGGTTGAGAACCACTGACAACAATAAATAAAATTCATGTAGTTAATAACTGCTATTAAAGAAGCAAAAACATGCCAAATTTATTCAGTATTCTAAATTCTGGAAACTGGAGAGAAGCAAGGTCATAGTTTCATAACTGAGAAAGTATTTGGCAGCATATTTTAATGTTTTTCTCTGCTGTAGTTTGTGTCCAGCAATGCAGCTTCTGTGCAAAATAAGTAGAATTGACAATATGATGCAGAATAATATTAGACGTTATTATCTTCAAGAAGATAGTTGACAACTAATACTTACTTTGGGGGCCTCACTGCACTGTAAATTTTCTCAATTAGTTTCATGATGTGGAAACTTTAACCCACCAGTAAAATAATTGTGTCTGGGAAATAAATTATTATAAAAGCAATTAAGAATTATTATCATGATTCAATCATTTACTTCTTTAAAGATGGAGCTCTGAAAGAGCCTTAAAGAATTAAAAAGCATAGTATTGCTTCATAATCTTTTTATAGAATCATCCCAATACCACTAATTATCTAATATATGTGAGCGAGTGAAATAAACTGTTACTCAAATATAAAAAAAGATGTAATCAAATTTTCCCAATATACATCTTGCAATCAGTTTAGTTAGTTATTAGAAAAGATTTGTGTATGTGGCTCTGTATCTATGTGTGCATTTTTATGTGTCTCTCTCTTTCTCTGTCCCTATCTCCCCTCTCCCACCACATGTGTTTCTGTTTGTAATAGCATGATTGATGCTTCCTGTTTAATTATTGAGTCTGAGTTAGGTTTTTTGTGAAAAAATGAAAAGACATTTTTATAGCAAACAATTATTCTGGTACATTATTGAAGAAGGTTGGCATTGTTTAAAATAAGAAGCTGCTGATAAGAGAGTACTTATAATATTTAGTGAAAATCATGAGCAAAGATATGGTTACTAACAGTTTTATTTATTTGTACAATCCTAGAATAAAGAAAAATTTATTTTAATGTATGTCTTTGCAACAAATAAAAATAGTCTGTCACTTCCTTAATTTTAAGAATTGTAATTCTCAATAAAAGGAAGATCATTTGAGAACAAAGCATTTCTTCTCCTCATACCATCTCTCTTGGCCCTACAGTTTGCCTCTATCACTTTTATCAGTGGCACTGACCTCAAGAAAACAGGTACATATACTTCTGCTGCCAGCAGAAACACTTTGCTTGCTACCAGTCATGTGGCTATTACCTATGATTCTGATCCTTAAGACCATAGTGTAGATTTGGACAGAGATTCCAAATAGCCATGAAACCAATATAAAGACTGAGAGCAGTCTGCATGTGTCTTTCACTAAAATATTCATCTTACAAAATTACATCTTTTATAAAATAAGAATTAGATAAAAGCCACTTAATGCAAAAGCAGGAACACCTACAAAAGCTTATGGAGACTATTCTATGAGGTAACATTTGGAGAACACAATTTGAAAGACATAAAGGAAACTAACAAGAAAATGTGTAAGGATACCAGATTGAGGTAATATTTTGCCGTATTTGCAGACTACAATTTTTTTAGTCCATTGGTGGTGGGAAGAAAAGAATGAGGTAAAACAATCAGACATTGCTTGGCATGCAACAGCACAAAGGCCAGCCAAAGCTGTTAGGCTCTATTAAGCAGCATACAGACACCATAAGCTCTTATTTGTTTATTGGAGCCGTGCTGTAGGTTAATCTGACATTTGTTCATGCAGTGAGTAGGCATAGAGGATAGAGACATGGAAATTAGCAAAAAATTGTGCCTAAAATTGAAGGTCTATGGGAAAAGACACAATTGACTTGCATCATCAATTAATGAAGTCACATTACAGCTGTAGCTGAAGAGAACTCGAAACTTTAGGAAGTATGTATGGTTCTATTGTTGTTGTTTAGGGACATGAAAGGAATAGATGCTTAGTGGATAAAGCAGTAAATTTGATTTTTCTCTACCAATTAAAAAAATGTTGCCATTTGTGTCTTTCTTCTCTCTCTAACCTTGCTTGGTCTCCTTTCTTTCTCTGCCTCTCTTTCCTCTTTCTTGTATTGGCTAAATCACATGCACATATCAAATGCTGTCTTTGGAGAGGCCTTTTACTGGTAGGAAACAAGTGACAGAAGCAGGCATTTCATTAGAATCCTACAGCCTCTTTCTGAGAAGAGCCATATAGATACTGTACTTCAGCAAGTATGGGAAGGAGACCAAAGACAAGATACAGGGATTTCAGGTTATGTAGCAGGATAACTGGGGAGACTTCACACTTGTCAACTGCAAACCAGATCTGGCTTTCCTAGGGCACCCTTTCTTTGTGTTGGCCTCATTCTCTCCTCCAAAGGCCCTCTGTATCTTCTTCAAGTGTGAACCCTTTATCCATGATAAAGCAAAGAAGATCTTTTATTGACGTAAAGAGGGTTCTCTAGGAGTCAAAGGATCAGTAGGTACTTAAAAGATACTTATTGTAAGGTTTGTTTCAGAATGATGGAGAAGTGTTCATTGATTTCAAGTTTTCCAAGGTAGAGTAGCTAACACTTGAAATCCTAGCACTCAGGAAGCTGAGAAAGTAGGATTGATGCAAATTTCAGATCAGTTGGTGTTACTTGCAGAGTACCTTCACAGCTTTTGTTAAATAAAAAATGACATTGTCAACAGACAAAACAAAACAAAAACCAAGATTTTAAGATCCTAACTTCTCAGGGAACTCTCCAGATATAAACTTCCCTGGAAAACTTGTGGCCATTGGTTTTTTCTTGTTAAGTGTGTGCGTGTGTGTGTGTGTGTGTGTGTGTGTGTGTGTGTGT
>NC_022020.1:15355818-15358391 GCF_000317375.1 Microtus ochrogaster | reverse complement strand
GTGTGTGTGTGTTGGTGCTGTTGTTTGTTTGTTTCCATGACTTAAGCTATTACATTGCTTCTTCTTCCTGAACTATGGGAAAAAGCAAAGATTATGAAATTTAGTCTTGCCCTTATGGTCTAACTTACCAGCCATGTGATTTGGTATTTATTGATTTTTCTACGAAAAGAAACTACTAGTCTGATTCCTAGAATTTTAAGTATTTCCTTGACTACAACATGAAATAATATCAATATTTGTTATATCTTAAGTACTATTAAAAATCATTCTCAAGCAGTCATCTGCTGTGCTGTGATATGTGTGTGTATGAGTTGATGTGTATTCCCATGTATGAAGTTGCATTTACATTTTTATATTCATGCATGCGGAGATCAGAGTTCAATATCTGGTGTCTTCCTCAGCTGATCTCTATCTTACTGTTTGAGACAGGGTCTCCCATTGAACCTGGTTCTTAATGACTTACCTAGAGTGGCTGATCAGCAAGCCTCAGGGACCCTCTTGACTGATATTACAAAGAACACAGATTACAGGGGTGTACCACCACACCAGGTGTTTCACACTGGAACTAGAGGTTAAATCCACACACTAGTTTGTTAAGGATTTGATTGACTAAACAACTGTCCAGCCTCAGGCTACAAGCACTTTATTGAATAATTCTAGAACCTCCTTGGTACCAAGGAGGTATTATTTTTATTGAATAATTCCAAGACCTTTCTGTTGTTATTTGGATCTTCAAACCAAAATGAACCAATTGTACATCATTTAGATAAAATTATTGTGCTAAACTAAGTTAAAACCAAATATTAAGGTCCTTTGATTCAATGTTGACTTAGCACAAACTGTTACTAATTAGTAAAAACTAGAAAAATAAATTTCTGTGGTACTCTAATAATATAAAGAAAAAATAAGAAATTATCACATATGTTTGAACAAAGAAATTCAGAATCCTAAGCTCACTCCAAATAAAAGTCAGAAAAGAAATATTAGAGTCTGTGTTTTGCTCATGGGTTAGTTAAATGAAAAACGACTTAACAAATATGTGATAGAATGTTATAGAACAAAGTTGACAAAATGTGTTTCTTGCCAGATCCTGCTTGTTCCCTCTTTTATAAAAATTTAAATTTTATTAACACAAAATGGTAGTTTTTTGCTTTTTCCATATACTGCTTTTCCAGATAATGACAAAGCCAAATAATGTTTACAGATGACATATGATGCACAAAAATTGTCATATTAATTGTTAGGTCCTTAGAAAAAGGTTTCTAGAAAAATCTTAAAAGCAATAGAAATGTTGACTGGGGATTTAGCATCTCCTAAGTCTACAAAACAGTAGTAGGTCTGAGGCATGACACTCAACTGTTTGGAACCAGCATGTGTTAACAGAAAGCAGTGAATTCTGGGAAACATTTTATCAGATATGCTTAAGACTACTTCTCAAATGAGAATTCCTTTAAAAAAAATCAACCAACAGAGACTTTAAAATTTGGCCAATAAATGTTATCCAGTATTCCAAAAGAATTACTGAACTACCAAAATAAACCTATAACTTGGTACTAAATGAAAACAAGGAGAAGATGAAAACCATTATTTTCCAGGTTCTTGGTAGAACACATCTTTCAGGGCATGTATATGGGGAGATGAAAAGAATAAAACATCTATTTTGGTGGTAAAATGTTTATGGAGCACTAGAGTATGATTATGGGCCAGCAATTTTCTCTTTGTGCCTACCATCATGCCAGAATCTATTTAAAATGAAGAGCAAGTCCCTCCAACACTAAATTTTGTAAACACAAAATGTACCACATGGATGCTTCACAGTTATTGGGATCATGATTCTTCTGTGAATGATGGAAGAATGAAACATTCCCAGAGAGTAAGGGAGTAGCATTTTAGAAGAGATAAAAGAGTTATACGGGCTCATAATTTCGGTAATTACTGAATTAAAAAAGGACAAGTGTGGCTTTCTACTGCTTTTTACTCTTTTTAAATCCTTCAATATGTAACTTCCTGATAAATGTTCAAGAGAGAAGGTATTTAAGGTTGTATTCCCCCAATTCTGGTGACCATGAAAGATCGTTGTCTTGAGCATTTCTTTTCACCTCATAAATAACAATCACTGATATATTTATATTGAGTAGGCTCATAACAATTGCTCCAAAAGGTAATTTGATTAAAGGGTCATTCAGGAGTGTAGGGAAGATCCACATAGGTAAGGCCAAGCTCAGAGAATAATCTCTTCTGAGGCCTCTGTAATGATCAACAGGCCAGAAGGATAAGAGATCTACCTCCATGTTTATTAGTATTTTTAAGACTATATTTATATTTATGTACCTAATCATCCTATAATCATAGTACCAAAATGCAATATCAACTCATCCAACATTAATTCACTTCACCTACCATGTGATTTGCAGGCTTTCTCTCTCTCTCTCTCTCTCTCTCTCTCTCTCTCTCTCTCTCTCTCTCTTTCTTCTGTATGCTGATCTCAATGTAGAACTTCTGGCAATCTTTCTAGCACCATGACTGCCTGTGTGCTGTCATGCTTCTCACTATGATGATAACAGACTAAGCCT
>NC_022020.1:15351409-15355718 GCF_000317375.1 Microtus ochrogaster | reverse complement strand
ATTAATTCACTTCACCTACCATGTGATTTGCAGGCTCTCTCTCTCTCTCTCTCTCTCTCTCTCTCTCTCTCTCTCTCTCTCTCTCTCTCGTCTTTATTCCAAATTTGGGCTTCACTGACCTGGGTTTCATTCATGTGTTTATGTGTTCTGCAGTCTGAGACACAGAACAAGACATATAATGTAGTTTCTTCAGAGAGCCTCTGATCAGAAATTTAGCTCAATACTGATAGTATTGAAAGGAGCAAGGGAGACCTTGAAGAAAGACCTTTAAAGAGAACAGGTAATGTGCAGTACTGTAATTCCCTTATCACTTAATATTTGTCATGATTAATAATCTCCAGCTCACTAAAAGAGGCTCCTGTTACATGGACCATAATCATCTTTGGTTGAGTGGTGTGTGAATTTAATGTAGTAAAATTAACTTTAAAAATTCAGAAATGTTTTCGTCTAAGTCTATTTAAAAATACAGACTCAGTGACCTCCGCCAGAGCAAGCCTGAGACAGCAACTTCCACCAGAGCAAGCCCAAAGCAGCAACCTCTACAGGAACACTTACAAGGACGCAACTGCTGAGGGAGCAGGCCTGAGCCAGAGACTTCTATGGGACCAGGCCCAAGCCAGGGATGTCTGTGGGAACAGCCCTAAGCCAGGGACATCTGTGGGAATAACCCTGAGCTATAGAACTCCACTGGAGGAAGCCCAAGGGAGTGACCTCTGCCAGAGCAGATACAGGGCAGTGACCTAAACAAGAGCAGGTACAAGGGAGCAACCACTGATCAAGAAGGTCCAAGCCAGAGACCTCTGAGGAACTGAGTGGGATTCGGGGACCTCCAAGGAAATAGGTCTGAGCCAGAGACCTCTGCGGGACCAGGCCCAAAACAGGGACCAGCGTGGAAGCAGACTCAAGCCAGGGACATATGGAAACAGGCCTGAGCTATTGACCTCTGCTGGACCAGGCATAAGCCAGCGATCTTCGCAAAATCAGGCCCAACTAGTGACCTCAGTGGGAGAAATCCCAAACAAGCAACCTCCATGAGAGCAGGCCTCAATGATCTCCAGGTTTGCAGAGCAACACCTGGGAGCGCCTGGTGACATTCAGGAACATTTAGTGATCTTGTGTGACCGGAACCACGGCCCTGACTACATACACCACGAGGAGTAACCATCTGAACCTTGGATCCACTGGCACCTGGAAGCTTGATCACCAGAGACACAGCTCCAACTACACCAATCAGAGGAAAATATGGGTAGACCAGGTAAGAACATACTCAACACTACAAAGGGTAACACGACACCAACAAAAACTAGTGGCTGTACAAGAGTAAGACTTGAACATCCAAAAATAAATGAAGCAGAAGAAAATGACCTAAAAAATAACTTTAGGAGAATGCTTGAGGCCCTTAAGGAGAAATGAAAAATTACTTCAAAGAAACAGAGGAAAAGACAAAAAAAATAGAAGGAATCAACAAACCCTTTAAAGAAAACCAAGAAAAAAAATCAAACAGATGAAAGAAACAATTTGAGACATGAAAACTGGAATAGAGACAATAAATAAGACACAAACTGAGGGAGTTCTGGACATGGAAAATATGAGAAAATGATTAGGAACCATAAAACAGGCATAAACAGAGAATGCAAAAGATGGAAGAGAGAATCTCAAGCACTGAAAGTATAATAGAGAAAATAGATTCATTGGTCAAAGAAAATATTAAATCTAACAAAAGCTTAACACAAAATATCCAGACCATGAAAGGACTAAACTCGAGAATAATAGGGATAGAAGAGAGAAGTGCAAATCAAAAGCACAGAGAATATATTCAAAAAAATCATAGAGGAAAACTTTCCAAACCTAAAGAAAAATATCTCTATGAAGGTACAAGAAGCTTACAGAACACCAAATAGATTGGATCAAAAAAATGTCCCCTTGCCATATAATACCAAAATACTAACCGTACAGAATAAAGAAAAAATATTAAGAGCTGCAAAGGAAAAAGACCAAGTAACATATAAAAGCAGACCTATCAGAATTACACCTGACTTCTCAATGGAAACAATGAAAGCCAGAAGGTCCTGGTCAAGTGTTACACAGACATTAAGAGACCATGGATATCAGCCCAGAATAGTATACTTACCAAAACTCTTAATCACCATAGATGGATAAAACAAGATATTCCATGAAAGAACAAGATTTAACCCAATTCCAGCCATAAACCAAGCCTTTCACAAAGTACTAGAAGGAAAACTCCAACCCAAGGAAGTTATCTATATCTACAAAACTACAGACAATAGATGATCTCACAACAGCAAACTCCAAAGAAGGAAAACACACACACACAATAATATCACCAGCAATGAAAATTAAAATAACAGAAACTAGCAATCACTGGTCATAAATATTAAATAATATAAACGGACTCAACTCATCTATAAAAAGACACAGTCTAACAAATTGGATACGAAAAGAGAATCCATCCTTCTGCTGCACACAGGAAGCACACCTCAACCTCAAAGACAAATTTTGATTTCTGTGTTACTTGCCCAAAGTCTTTTGGGCAAGGTCAAGACACAAATATTCTTTCAATACCTCAAATTCTGATTTAAAATTGTTTTGATTTAGTTGGCTTCAAATTACTGAGAAGACACAACAGCACCAAAAGACACTGTGTTTTCTCATCAATATAAATGTTGAAGAACTTTCTCATACAAAAGGCAATTCAGAAGCAGTCTTTATTATATTGTTTGTGTATGTACATATTTTTGAATGTAGTACTTGATCTCAGGGAGATAGCCAAGTGTGCTTAATATAAAAATTATATATTAATATATATTTAAATAATAAAAAGAATAAATGCCCAGGATTACTCATTAGAATAGAAATAATTTTCTTTTCCTGGAAAATTAATTAATATCTTAATTAAACAAAGATTGTAACATCTTCAACATATTGTTTAATAACTTGAGTTAACTCTTTAAATTGTAGCATTTCAGTTACTCATATTTCTAAGCACTCAAAACACTCTTTCATCTATCTTTTATAATATCATAACAAAAGGCCAATAATTTACACTTTTTCCGAATAACAAAAAGTGTTCAGCAGTTTTAGCAGTATCAAAAGACTTTTACGGAAGCATTTCATGGGAACTCAGCAAAGATTTGCAATATCTAATGTTATATATTCAGTCAGAATACAATTTGACCATTAAACAGAGAACAAAGAAATCCAAAAATAATGCCTGGGGCTTTGGCTACAGAAATGAATATAATGATTAATGCTTTGTGCAACTTGGGGCACATTTTCCTCAAGGAGAATTACAGTGCAATTCTATTATTATAATTTCATTTTTTATTGTACTTTACATTACAATAGCAACCTTTTTACACTAAACGCAGCCCTTTGGCAATATTCTGACAGTCTATTTGTGTTTTTATTCCATGAATAAAAGAATAACTGAAGTAATAAAGATATAGCTTTCATTATTCATGCAAAAAGTTTAAAGTAAAATAGATTTGAACATAAATACTGCTCATGGTGCCAGGGAGGGGCTCATGAGGTCCCACCTCCCCTGAGGGATTATTAGTCTTTAACTGTTAGGGACAGAGGGCTCAATTTTCTTTAGCAAGTAGTGTAGCTCCTAATTGGTTGCCCTTGCTCCAGTAAATTACATCCCACTAACCTTCAGTCAAGAAACTCTAACTTAACTAAGTGAGCCACACATAGAAGGCATAAAATCAAGGGGGACATGTATATACTGGCTAGTTTTTATATCAGCTTAACTCAGGCTAATAATGGTCATATGGGAAGAGTGAATGTCAGTGAAAAAGTTGCCCCTGCACATTGGCCTATAGGCAAGTCTGTGAACATTTTGGTTAGTGATGTGGAAGAATCCAGCCAACTGTAGGCTTTGTCATTCTCTGGGCAGGTAGTCCTCTATGTTTTAAGAAAATGGTCTGATATAGTCATGAGAAAATATCTAGAAAGCAATGTTCCTTCATGGCTTCGACATCAGTTTCTGCCACAATGTTCTTGCCTTGTACACTCAGTGATGGTGTGTGACTTGAGTGTTGTAAGAAGAAATAAATGGTTTTCCTCCTAAGTGGCCTGTGTTTGGTGTTTTATCACAGCAAGAGAACCCCTAATCAAGACACTAAGATGGGTTTCAGCAGAATAAGGAGAGGAATGGGATGACAGTGGGGAATGCGTGTGAAACTGACTGAATTTTTATTATATATGCATATGAAACTCTCTAACAAAACACTGAAAAGTATCTTGTATTACCTAATAAGCTGCCATTAGGGATTAAATTTTTTTT
>NC_022020.1:15331985-15351047 GCF_000317375.1 Microtus ochrogaster | reverse complement strand
GAACCTTGAGATTTCTGTCCGGTGCTCCAATGTGGGTCTCTGTCTCTGTCTCCTTTCATCGCCTGATGAAGGTTAATATTCAGGAGGATGCCTATTTTATTAAATGTTATTGCATTTTTATTGAACATGTGTTGATATTTTCAATGGTCCATAGACGATAGCAGTGCTGAAGACGATTCTTATTTGGAATGCAGAGATCTATGACATCTCACCTCTGCAGGGGCCAGTTTTCAAAATAAAATTATTAGGTTTCAAAGATGAAAACTATCCTTTAAGTTGTAGCTGGAGAAATAAAGTTGTTTACATCATATTAACTTAATTTTTTCAATGCATAGTGTTCATGGTGCTTTTGTTCTAATTCTAAATAAATTAACATTAAAGTTCTTTTTTTTTGCAAATTATACTCTTTAAAAAGTGACAGATGTGAGAAGACAGAGAACGATGTGGGAGAAAAGAACTTGTCAGACTGTTGCTTTTTAATTAGATACAGTACGTGGGATGTGAGACATGTCACTAGCAAGTTTAATATATGGCTATTTAATATGATCAAAAGAAAAAACAACCATTATATTTATGTCTCATTCTAGACTTTATCAAATCTGAGCTCCTGAATATGCAACAAGCCACAGAGGCATTGACTTTTTTCTCTGTGCCTCCAAAGACCCCATTATCTCCTGGAGTGCTCCAAGCATTTCAGGCTAAAGACCCCATGCAAAGGAACTGTGGGATAGATTATATCTAGTTTGAAAGGTCTTAGAACCGCAACCGGGGTAGCTTGGCATGGTTCAAGCTCCTCAAACTAGTAGATTCCTGACATTCTCTCCAAATGGCTAGGAAATCATCAATACTTCTAGCCCTTATTACTAAATTGAAACTCATTCTCCTGCTATATAACACCTCTCCTGCCAGGAGCTTAATGTTCTCTGAATCTTCGCTATGATCTTTCTGTAAATACTTATCCTAGGTGGTTCATACTTGAATATTGTTCTGTTGTCCACCTTAAGTTTACTTAAGACTTAAAGTCTTAAGTTTACTTTTGTGCATGTGTGTTCTACTCCAATTTACCTAAGAAACTTTTTTACAGGAAAAATTACTCAATCAAAATAATAAATGTAACAAGCGTTTCTGTGTACCTCTATTTCAGAAAGCTCTATTTCAGAGATGTGATCAGAGCATTAAATAATGTATCCATAACTTTAAAGTTTCTTTAGAATAAGCTTTATCATATAAACCTTTCTTGAATAAGCATTGTTTGCCCTAACATATTGAATACTTTGAAGAGTTCCAGAGTATATAAACTTATTACCTGATTAGTATAGGATTTCCAAAACAATTAACCACACAATACTTCTCTTAAAGTGTTAGCTATTTATGTTATAAAACATAAATGGCTAATAGACTACAATATGGAGAAACATTAATCCAAATATTTGTTATAAAGAAATAAAAATTGAAACCAATTTTATAGGAATATTTTAGGCCACAGTATTTTTGTTCTTTATATAAAAGTTAATTTAGAGCCTCTTGTTTTTTTCTATCCTATGCATTTGTGTGATTTGATAGGTTCATATATATGCCTTATATACAAATATAGGTTATATGTAGTTAATATGAAGAAAATGTGCTGCCATAAAACATAAATTTTATCATGTACTTTTGTAAAGTCTATTCAGTCTCTGACTTAAGTGGATTGATACCCAAGATTCTTGTACTTGAAGGTTGTAGAGTTCAAGAAAGAATATCCATTCCAAAATTATCACTCAGGTGTTTTAAAAAACTATGAACACATCTTCATAAAACATTTTTAGCTTAATAAAGAGGGATTTTTATTTAAATTTTTATATACCAACTCCAGTTCCCCCTCCTTCCCCTTTCCAGCTTCCTAACTACCCCATGCCCCATCCCATATCCATTACTAAGCAGAGGTAGGGCCTCCTTTGGGGAATCAAGAAAGTCTGGCATACAAATTTGTGGCAGTACCAAGCCCCCTTTTCCATGTATCAAGGCTGAGCAAGGTATCCCACCATAGGGAATGGGCTCCAAAAACCAATTAATGGACCGAGAATTCCTGGTCCTATTGCTATATGACATAAAGCATAGTATATTTTGATTCAATTTCATTTGAAAAGCTACAGTTATTTTTCAGTGTCTCCATCCCTCCTTTGGACTGCCGTTGACACCTCTGTGTACTGGCAATGTCTTTCTTTGACTGCCAGCAGAGTCAGTGTTGTTTTCTAGGTTGACCTCAGTTTCTCCAACCCAGTCTTCCTCTTTTCTCCTATGCTCTGATTTTCTAATTGCCAAACTGTGCGTTAGGTGAAGGCACCTCATGTTTTTCAATGCTTATTTATTCTAGCTAGCCTACATTTAAAAACTAAGTTCATATTTTAATCAAGAATCTTTTTTTTTTTTTTTTGGTTTTTCGAGACAGGGTTTCTCTGTGGTTTTGGAGCCTGTCCTGGCACTGGCTCTGTAGACCAGGCTGTTCTCGAACTCACAGAGATCTACCTGCCTCTGCCTCCGCCTCCTGAGAGCTGGGATTAAAGGCGTGCGCCACCATCGCCCGGCTTAATCAAGAATCTTAATTGTCTTTCTTCTTTAACAATATTTTAGTTAAGTTTCTCCCTGACTCTAAAACTTGGCATCCCTATTGATCCCCAGGCCCTTGAGGAAGACAGACAGCCCAAGCCCTGAGTCTTCTGTATCCTTTTCCGTGTAGGTTTTGATTTAGAAACTTGATGACAATAAAAATACCATTGAGATGTAAATCTGTTTAAAAGTTCCTTGGAAAGTTCGATCATCCAAGGACGTCTTTACCTAGAGTTGTAAGCCACCCTTTGACTGATCAAACAACAGAATGTTGCCATCTCCTAATCTCTAGGAGTTGGAACCTAATGTTAAGGGCATGTAGTTCCAACATGTAAAACTACCTTATTATGAATTGTTTCCTTGTGTAAGACTGCTATATACTGTGCTTATCTTTTCTTTAAGAAACAGTTATCGCCAAATTATTGACTGTTTATCTTATCTGTTTCACTTTTTATACCCCTTTCCCAATGGGTTATAAATTTTTTGCTAACAGCATTTTTCCAGCATGAAATTTTCTCTATTTGCAACATATCCCCAACAACTTGAAGCAACTTGAATAACATAGTAAGTATTTTGTTAGCTGTTGAATAAAGAAAAATGAGAAGAAGATGAAGCACCCTTTTCTCTGGTAACCATCCATGAAAACAAATGCTGATGTAATTGTGCAAGGTTTTGGAAGAAATACAGAGATAAAAGTAGAGACACTGAGCAGGGCGATGGTGGTGCACGCCTTTAATCCCAGCACTCGGGAGGCAGAGGCAGGTGGATCTCTGTGAGTTCAAGAACAGCCTGGTCTACAGAGCTAGTTCCAGGACAGGCTCCAAAGCCACAGAGAAACCCTGTCTCGAAAAACCAAAAAAAAAAAAAAAAAAAAAGAGACATTGATATATGCTTGTTCTCAGATGACTCACCTGAGACATTATTGTTCTAGAGATAACACTGACAATCTGAAATTTTAGAAAAGCTAATAGGCTTCAGGATAACAAAGCTTAAATATATGACTATTTTTGGAGTTCTGATTTCATGAGTCCTGAGCCCTGAATCAAAGAAAACATAGTAAGTGCTAAAAAGTCTTGTAATGGTGGGTCTCAGAAATAATCAGCAATTTGTGTATTTTTAAAGGAATTGATATATGCACTTGAAAAAGTTAAAAAAAACTTGAACAATTTTATTTTTTATGAATACAAATTTACATTATACATATGTGCATTAGGTCTTATAATTTCAGAACATGATAAATTTTATTATCAGTAACAGGAATAAGGATGCTAACTGCAATGGTGGGTAGGTAAAGATTCTTCTCTAGTTTTGACTACTCTAAATTTATCTTTAAAATATTAGTCTCAGAAAATCAGCTCAAGGTGAGTCATCCTCTTGTGGTGCACTACCTGAGTATTTGATCAAGTCAGAGACTTTATATCCATGACAAATTGCAGACAAACTTAGTCTCTGGCCATAAAATATACTCTTCTCAGAAATTTAAGTCATGAGTGTGTAATAAAATAATTCTGACTTGTGACCTTAAATGAGTTCTCATTTGGGCTTGACACTCATAAAAATTGTACTGCATTCTCAGGTCCTCTACTGCATGACTTTATAGCCTTTTAAATGAAAATGGACATTTACTTATATGACAAGGTCATGGAAGAAGATAGAATAAATGTAGAAAACTATGTTTCATATCTTCCCTTCACATTGTTTGCTCAAGTTGTTCAAGAATCTACTTCAACCTTCAAAGTATTAAAATAATTAAAGTACCTACTAACTTAAGAAACAAATATAAACATGTTTCTCACTTTTGTTACAATTTTCTCAGTCTTTAAACTTGTACTATATTGGTTTACATGCTTTATTTAATAGAAGTTAGTGATTTATCTTGTCATTATGTATATGTCTCAAAATTATAGCTTGTTTACGTCTTTTGATATTTGTATAAATATAAAATATACATCTCAGTAGTAAAATGCTATTTTTCTTCAAAGTCACATTTGCAAATTTATGCCTCTATGATAAATATGATTCTAGTTCATGATTTACCTCATATTGTCTATATGTTATGTATTTTTCTTAATTGTTACTTGATCCAAGACACATACAAATGTGCTTAAATATAAAGTACAATAAGATAGATATGCCTTATAAGAACAAGAATATTTTCAAATTTCTAATAAATATATGCACCCTAAAACTTTAAAACACAAACACTTATAGATAATGCTGAGACTACAGCATGGAACAGAGATTTAAAACAGCCTGGACTTGCAAAAATATTTGTCAGCCATGCAAAAAAATAGACAATGCTTAATAGGGTAGGCATAACACACATCATCAAGTAAAATAATGTAAAAAATATTTTATAGATGCAAGTTGGTAAAGAATTAGGTTGAATTCATGTCAAGCAATTCAAACCAGGATTCACTATAAATCAAATAGCTAATAACAATTTTATCAATAAAAACATGTTGTAAGATTAATTATTTTTAAAATTGATCCCAGATATAAACCAAAAGATAGTATTTTCAAGAAATATTTACTAGACTAAATGTTAATTTGGTAATTGAATGATATTTAAAGATGTAATGCCATAGAAAATGGTTAGAGCTTTATTTTTATACATAAACAACACAAAACACATTTCGGCAAAAGGTTTATTTTCACATTTGCCTTTTCTATAACCACAGATAGAAGTTAAAGGATTACTCACTGGTTTTAGATATGAATGATTAAGACTTGAATTATAAACCTGTTTCTACCAGGCTTTATAAAAAGGGTTATGTTTAAACATAATGATATGCTTGCTGATTTCAGTAGCTTGGAAGCAAATGTAAGCATTACATGGATATGCTCAATCTTCTTGGCACCAATGGCAAGGTGAGTAAGTGTGGTGATTATGGCAAGGACAAAATGTCCTTAATTGTTTCAGTGCGTTGAAGGAAAATAGAGAAAGTTAGGCACTAATTGGCACAATGAGTTCATGTCTGAAATGTTTTCAGATTTGTTACCCACTATGATTCCTAAATGATTGAAAT
This sequence comes from Microtus ochrogaster, assembly GCF_000317375.1. Taxonomy (NCBI): domain Eukaryota; kingdom Metazoa; phylum Chordata; class Mammalia; order Rodentia; family Cricetidae; genus Microtus; species Microtus ochrogaster. The sequence continues at coordinate 15,345,429 of NC_022020.1, read as the reverse complement.
ATCTTTATATAAAGAATTGATAAAAGTTAGCTATCTCAGCTATAGTAGTGGTAGCTAGAAGTCACAGTATTGACTGAGTAACAGGTACCTGCCCTTCTGAAGGCCCTGAGTTCAATTCTCAGCAACCACATGGTGTCTCACAACCATCTGTAATGAGATCTGTTGCCCTCTTGAGGAAGAGACCTGGTCAGTCATCCTCATCAACTTAGGCCAATATGGACAAGTTCAACAGAACCGCCATACACGGGCTGCCCATGCATGCTTCAGCACTGCCAGGGAATAAATTTTATTTTTTTCATATAATTATTAACAGAACTATTGAAGAGGAAAACAAGAGAGCCAAACTCTAATCACTACATCAACAATGAGTAGAGGCTTTTAGTAACATTCCCTGTCCAATTGCTTAGAGAGCGAGAAAGAAAGAGAGAGACAGAGATGGGCGGGCGGGGGGAGCTCTTGGAGGACAAGGGTTTTAAATCCCCTGGGGGCTGGGATTGCAGATAATTGTGAATATTTTAATATTCCTGACACGAACCAAAGCCAGGTGCTCTGCAAAGGAGGTATGCACTCAGGCACTGAACAGCATCCCCAGCCCCATGGTCAGGCAATATTTTAAAAAAGGTATTTATATATGATAGACGATGATAATTGCTACTCCTACTCATTGGTAAGAACTCTAAATCTCATTTTTCCATGTGCTATTTGGCAGTTTCCATTCAGTGACTATGCTTTAGGTACAGAGGACACAACAGCTTGTATTAAATCTAACTTTATGTTGATAACAGCCCACACTATTTATAAATAAGTTCAGTCAGAACAACTTGCTAAACCACAGCTGTGTTCTTAGGAATATGTTTAAGAGCAAGAAAATAACACTAATACTTAATTCATAGCGTGTCTATTGTACACTGAAAAATGCTTTTGGATGCAGGATCTTCTCATATATTCTTTTCAAGAAATAATAGTCAATAAAACCAAGGTATCCTTTAGATGTATGTGTGATTTGATTCTGTAACAAAGAGCATGAAATTATGACAGGCATAGCTTTCTGAATGGTGAATTATTTCATCATTCCTTGAATCTTTCCTTAGGATAACGGACAAAGTCACGTATATAAGACATTGGCTTATGAGCTAAGAAGAAACCTGATGATTGCTGAACATATTGCACACTTTGAGAACTTAGAGAATTAAAGCTAAAACTGTGCTGCAAATGGAAGCTCTCTCCAAAGGGCAGGCTTTCAAGGTGCTTGAAGTGTCTTTGAAAGCTGACAGGAAGAAGTCATCATCAGTCTTACTTATATGTGAAACCTGTTAGCTATAATAATAACTAACAGCTGGTCAGGATTGCAATCTACTGCAATAGTGACCTGACTGTTAAGGGAGTGGCTAACCTATTTTTGCTTGGATTTGAATTCCATGCCTGGTTTTCTAAAATTGTTCAAGAGTCAGAGGCTGGACTGGTTATAGGCTCTAACGGGGAGCTTACTACTAACAGCCATGTTGTTAAACTACCTTCTAAATACTCATGTTTATACCCAGAGATTAGTGTTGCTCCCAGCCTTCAACAGAGGTGTGCTTTGCTATAGAAAAAAGTGGATAATGCAAAACCTCACAACTAATTAACATGCTGAGAATAAGTGATGGTGAAGAGTTTAGCCATAAATGGGGCGGCTAGATTACCTATCATCCACTTTGAGATTTAGGGAGCATCACAGACAAAGGGACAGGCATGATGTAAGAACCTAGAGTTGGGTGATGTACAGCAAAGAGAAGTCTTCTAGATGGGGCATAGTCATTGCATTAACTCAAAAACAAAATCTCATTGATGCGATGGTTATCTGCTCAAGACTTGTACAACCTTGGCCCTGCCAACATTTTACTATGGATGGAGGCAGGGGTCAATAAGACCTCTCTCTTCCTGAGTAGCCATTGGCAGATAACGCTCACTGTAGTGCCATTGTTTTCAGTGATGTAGCAATTGATAAATTGCCCTCCTACCAGTTAATAAAAATCTCAGCGAGTCATATGTAAGGAAATGACAATGCATGGAACAATGACAATGAATGGAACTTGTTTAAAAGAAGGCTTTGAGGGGCTAGTGGGGAAAAGATGATGGGAAGCAGGAAAAGAGGGCGCAAGCATCTAAAATTCAGGATATAAATGTATGAAACTCCAAAAAAGTTGAAAAATGTTTTAAAAGTCAAATAAACTTTCAATTATATAATTTTAACACACTGTGAAATCATTCTCTTTCAAAACACATTACAGTCAGCAGTAATTAATTCTTACATGTTTATTACATATAATACCTTATATTCTATCAAAATAAGCTATTATGTTTGTCACTGCTTTCAGGGAACCCTTGTGTGCCATGTGTAAATGTATACTTCTATAGCTATTATGGGAAATAGTATGATTTTCAAATTAAAAATTAGAATTACTGTTTGATTAATGAATCCCAACCTTGGTTATTTATCCAAGGGAAGTAGAGTCATTGTATTTAAAAGCTATTCTCATATTCACAGTAGTACAATTCACAATAAATAGGGAAGGAAACAACAATGATATGCTGTATAACACAATCATTAACCAGTGATAAAAAGAAGAAAAATTCTGTTGTGCATACTCATATGAGATACATTGCTATAAGTGGAAAATACCAGGATCTAAAAGATTGGTAAATAAATAGAATTGTTAAATGTGGACCTTAGGAACTGAGAGTTGAGCACTGGATTCTCAAATATTAGGGGCAGTAGTGGAAAGGAAGGGATTCATAAGGTGTGACCAAGGGTTTCTAAGCTACAGTGTGATTGGAGTGAGAAGTTCTGGTGTGCTACTGCAAAATGAGGTAAAGATAGATAACTGTAATACGGTATATATTAAAAAGTTTACAAGAGGAAAACGTTCTTAAGATACAGATATGTTTGAGCTGAATTACATGTTAATACAATGTGTAGCTGTATCAAAATATCACACTACCTCATTAACATATTAAATTGAACTTGTATTGATAAGATTTAAGTTAATTTTTAAACCAATTTAAGAAGAGTGTCTGCTATTTTTCCAGTTTCTCCACTGAGCGCATCACATTCAACATTATGTTGATCCATTAAGACTTTGAACCCAATGTGCTGACATCCCATATCAAGTTCAATCATTCCTCCATGCCTTCTACCCTTTCTTTACTCAGTCTCGGGTCAATTCTTAGAGTTTCATCCATGATAGAAGAAAAACTTCAGATTCTCATTACACCCTGGTTCTTCATATTTTCATGATAAAATAAGACAGAAAATTTATTCCTTTCACACAAGATTATGCCATATAAAAACAGAAAAGAATAAAAACATACACACAAGACTATGCCATATAAAAACAGAAAAGAATAAAAACATACAATATTAATAATGAAAAGAAAGTGGGTATAGATATAAGCAAGTTAAAATACTAAGACATACACTAAAGGCTGTTACCACTCAGAAAAAAAATTGCACATAGTAATTGTGAAAAGTGATTATATTCTAAAATTATCCATAAAATATATCAAGAGCAAACATTCCGGAATACACCCAAATATGTTACTGATAGTGGGGAACCTGAATTTGAACTTACACTGCTGATGCCAGAGGCCATTGTCTTGGCCACTTCACTCAACAAGGATAATAAAAGACAGGTAAAATGGATAATGTTCCAGAAAGATCTACTATTAAAATATATTCAAATACAGGTACAGAAAACTAGAGTGGCTACAACATTGGTAAAAAAGTAAAATTTTACAAAATCCTCACAGTAAGATGGATTAAAAATGATATACAAGTTACAATGCATTTATTATTTAAATTGTTCTAGATTTTAGAAACTGGAGCAAGTTGTAATCTCGTTATTTAAACATAATATTCATATTCTGAACCCTCAGTAAAAATGTACAACAAGTCACAGACATACTAAAACTAAGACAGGATTGGGAAGATCCAATGTGCTGTTAAAAATATAAAGAACCGTGTTTCAAAACACACATCTGCTGCATTCCTGCTCTATAAAGATAAAAGTATTATCATCTATAAGATAATTAGCTTGCCAAGTATTTTATACAAATATTCATCAAAATTCACAGAGGAAGCTATTTTCCCCCATTTGTGTTGGACTGGTCAAAGCCCCCAAAAAATTTGAATTCATATTCTGGTTTGAGTGAGTCTACAACATAACCTTGCTGCTTAATAGTTCAAAAGTAGAAAATGCGTTGGAATAATTTAGCTTAATGATTATTTAAAAGGGACAACATGCAGTTATACTCATAAATACAAACACTAAATGTATGCTAAGATTATATTCCATTCTAAAAAACTCAAAGCATTAGTAGATAAAATAAAAGCAATAAACATTGAACGTTTGGGAATACAAAATTTTATAATGGGAACATCACTGATTCTTCCATACAAAGTTTTACTTAATGAGATGAAGTTTTTGAACAACATGGTGCATAAAACTAAGTGTATTTATTTCATATAAAGATATACATATGTACATAAATGTGTTGTGCGTGTGTGTTTACATACAACATACATATGTGCATATATTATGTTATGCAAATGTGTTTACACATAAGCTCAAATATATGATATTATTATGGTATAAACAACAAGCTGAATTTTCTTCTTTATATATGGCATACATAATTTCACAACAAATACTAAATATCTGGATCACCAGTTTTAATTGTTGAAATATTTTTATGCAATAACAAACAGATAAATTATTGGTGCATTTTTTTGTTGTGCTTACAAACAGAACTGCAATGATTATTTATCATCCAATACAAGTTTATCTATTTTCCAATAGAATTCTGAATAGTTTTTATTATTTAGTTTTTTGCTTGCAGTTTTGGTTATTTTTGCTGGTAAGTCCATATTTCACAAGTTACACATAGGACTTTTGAGCATGTGTCACTGAAGGTGAATCATAAGTCTTGGTTCATTTCAGATAAATTCTTTGCTTTGGAATCATGGGAACTGCACAAGGAAACTGAAAGTCAGTGATGGCCAGTAGACATGTTTCCATGGAAACTTAGTTATGGATTAGCTTATATTGGATTTTTCATTATCCAATTATCCGTGAAACTGTACAAGGCCCCTTTCCTCAGTGTATTGGACCTCAGTACACTCTGCCAATCTGCTACCATGGCTGCTGAAATGCAATGGTGCCCTGTGTTTATTGCAGAGATGAGCAGTTACACCCTGATGCAGGTAATTCACTTTGGAAATATTCTTAACATCTCTTCTTATAACACCTCTGTTTATTCCTATAAGCTGAACTTTAATTTTCTCCACCAAACTGTACATTTCACCTCTTTCTCCAGGGTCTAATTTAGTAAGTCTCTTGCCCCATCCACACCTTCTTCACAACCTGCCAGATCTATAAACTGATAATTGTTTTTGACTTTCTTATGACTTACTTAAGACATTGTAATTTTCATTTTGTGATTTTTTTGTTGCAAAAATATTGATGTCATTTTACAAACGGCCTATATCTTTTGATAATCAGAAATATCTTTGCTAATATTATGAAAAGAATATATATGTGTGTGTGTGTGTGTGTGTGTGTGTGTGTGTGTGGCTGTGTATATGTGTATATGTGTCTCAGTGATAAAATGTTTGCTTAGCTTACCCAAGGCTCTGAGTTGAGAAAGATATGGAAAATTATGTTCAAAAAGTTAAAAAATCTGGACTATTCTTAACTATTTCCATTAATTTCCCATTTCCAAAATGGTTTATTTAAAGGACAAAGTAATTTTATAATTTTTACCATAATACACAGAATACTTTTCATCTCTGCTGAAATTCGCTCAAAAACACTGCGTATGAGTTTTAAACAATATGCATGTGCATTGTATGCATATATAATATACACACATCATATATATCTCTATACACATATATGAGAGACAAAGAGAGAGAGAGAGAGAGAGAGAGAGAGAGAGAGAGACAGAGACAGAGACAGAGAAAGAGACTGGTCTATGTAGTAAGTTCCAGCCCACCCAAGGTTACTTAGACTTTGTCTCACAAAAACAAAACACACACACACACACACACACACACACACACACACACACACACACACACATTCTTATAAGACAGTGGTTGGCAGAAATAAACTCAGTCTTCATATTTCTTGTATTACTTAATAGTGTCAAATGTTTTCTAGAAATTTAAAATGATGGTGTTACATATCCTTGTGAATTTTCCAGGTATGTTGTTACTGTAAAAAGCAAATTCAAGACCTCATCAACACTTCAGCTGAAAAAGTTTTTTTCTTCTTAACAATATTCAAACCATTTTTTTCTGCTTCAAAGATTTCAGCAAAAATGACTCTCAATTATAGATGGCTTGATTCCTTAGAAAAGTACAGATCTATAAAACTTAGTAGTGTATGTTAAAACTTCAAAGTTAAACTCAAAGGTAATATTTGTTACATAAACTCTGAAAAATAAAGTGAAATACATTTTCTTACTGTCCTACAGTTATAAATGTACACGACAATTCTCATCTGCTCTCTATCAGAGCCATACATTTATTATTTATGAAATATAAAACATACCTTTCAAATTCTTATGCATGGAATAAATCATCTTATAATTACTTTGTATAGCTCTGCTGCCTTTGGGGAGATTTACCTGTCTGTCTTAGAGACAGGTAATGAAGGTAACCTGTATGAATTATGGAATAATGGTCATGCAGCTGGAAAGGTAGCAATGTGAGCTGGCATGAGTTACTAGTGTAGGTGACATCCATCATTGACTTAGCAGATGTCCACCAAAATAGCACCAGGTTAAAATTGAAAAAAAAAAACCCACTGCTTGTTGAGTTTTGGAGAAGAAGGCAAAATTTTAATGGTGTATACTAGGTCTTACTCTCAAGCTGTCATGAAATTCTAGAATATTCTGATATGCTGACCAGTGAGAGATTCCAGCAGGATGCATTGAGATTTTATATATTATGCTTGAGAGACTCCTTTCTCCTTCTAAGGCTCCACTCTGAAAAGCCCCTTATAGGGAAACTATATTAGCTGCCCTGGTTCCAGATAGAACTAGTCCATCCCTATTCTGACTGTAGTTGTTCTTCAGAGGTTACTTCTGAATGAATCTCCCTCTCATAGACATCATGTATTCACCAGAGCCCAGAATTTACAAACTAAAAAGGAATAATAAGCTTAATTTTTCATATCAGTTTTCTTTCTAATTTGATTATCCTGTCAACCTGACCAAATCGTGCCCAGAAATTATCCAAAGAATTTAAATTTGTATGAGAAAGTAATATTAAATGAGTATGAAATATAATCTAAATAAAAGTATGAGATAATAATTTAAGTTTGTATAAATCATCACATGGTTTAATATTTTTCCTCAGTGTGAGTCTGTGAAGAACATTAAAAATTCCAAGTGTCATTACATTGTCATGACTGCACACATGATACTTTCACTGTAGAATTAACTCCCCCAGTTCCCACACTATGCAGATCACATCAGGCCACTCTGTTATTTTAATAAGTTCTTGGATACCTCTTAGTGGATTGGCTAAGAAACTGATGGTTTTAAACTAGTTACAGTAGCCTGAAACAATGGAGTTGGCTAGCAATACAGGTTGTTCCTACTTGGTTCTAGCTGCCCTTTGAAGAATCAGTATGTCTATGGGGTATGATATACACATTATTTTGTAATGGAGAAACAATATGATCTCCCATGTAGCACATTCTTGTCAACATGTGCAATTTCCATATCAAACAAGGCAGGCGACCATGGTGATGGAAAAGCATGACATGGAGCAAGGGTCCTAGGCATGTAATTCCTTCCTATGCACATATGTGTGTCTATGACCTGTCTGACAGATTTTTTTTCTGAAGAGTTGAGACATACATATATTAACTTATCCCAAAAAAGAGAGCACCTGAAGACCAAAGTAATGATTCTAACAATGCCAAATTTGGTGGACCACTGAATTTTTCTTTCGAGCTTACTAACAAGGGTTTGGGTGAGTGGTTACAAGAAGTGGCAATTACACAAAAAGCAACTGTAACACCAGAGAGCTCACCCCCAAATGGGTGAATTCTTCTGAAACTGCAACTCTGAAGCTTCCTATACTATCAGCTGCTCCACAGTGTGAATGTCTTTTCTCTGTTTTACTGATGTTAGTCTTCATTCCCAATAACTGTTTACTCCCATTTACATTATCAGATAAAGCCCTCAATAATCTTTTAAGTTTTATTTTTTTCCTTTTCACTTGTGACTTTTGGTGACCTTTAGTTTATCTACAGATGCTCATTAGCCTCCCTTTTTCTCCTGAAGCAAATATTGCCATTCCTAGAGAATGTTGCAATTAAAAGGAACATGCCATACAATTCTATATACATACATGCATTCACATCTATACACCAAGGAATATGTACCCTCACAACATTTTAGAATTTTAATTTTAAAAAGGAAAAATATCATATAACTTTTTATGATTTGTAAACTATAAAAATCCAGCTGATAGGATAGGAAACTGGAGAGTGGATTAAAGCTATTTAAATCATAAAATTTATTTAACTGTATCAAATATTTTTAATCTAGCACTGATAATATCAGAGGCAAAAAGATATTATATTGAGTTCATTAATTAATTAAATAACAAAAATTGTGTACTAATTTCTCCAAAAATTTCTAATAAAAATTTTACCTAAATAAATTAAGCTAAATGTCATTTCTTCTGAAATTGGACTCTAATATCTTTACACATCTCAGTACTGCTTATTGCAATATAGAAAATACTAAACAATAGTGAAAATAAAATTAGGAAAGTTATATTTATGTTTTTGTAGAAAACAATTTTTTGTAATTAGTTTTAATATATAAATAAATATTATATATTTAGGAACTCAGGGAAAATTATGTGCTTAGAGAGTTTTGAGGAATTTGACAAGAAGGCAGAGGGTGAAAGATTTTGGACAATAGCATATTTCAGCAATGAGATTGAAACAGGACCAATAGCATATAAATTCTCATTTTACCAATTCTCAGGCATCTTTGCAACTTCAAAAAGTCTATTTTAAATAAGATGAGGCCATATGGCAACTGAAAAGAAATATACCAGAAGGGTTGATGGGTAAAAATGTTAAAGGAATGAACTGTTTGATAAAATACAATTCAGCCCAGCTAGGTTCATATAAAATTAGATAAATTGTAAACAATTCCTGCTAGGGAGAGTGACATTATTAGTATTTATACTATAAGCTTATATTAATTAAAATAATTTTAGCTATATCTCTCCTTAATAATAACATCAAAGCTTCCTAAAAACTTCACTATTTTAAATTCACATTTTTCAAAGCTCTTGGACATATCTTTTCTGCAAACATCCATTATAGAGCAAATGCAGCATTTCACTGAACTGAATCTTTAAAAGGCAATAAGCCAAGTCATACGTCACATTGCACAGGGATTGTTCCATGAAAAAATACTGCAGTTTCAAACGACAAACTGCTTGTGTCTCCATAATGTCAGAATATTTTATGAACTAGCATGCTAAAATTTAATCTAAACTATATTGACTTATATTACTGAGACTCCATGAAATCAACGCATTGCTCAAAGTTCTGTTTTCTGTCTGGGTAGCTGCTCTTGGGTGAGCTTTCTCATGTCAGTGTTGCTATTACACAAGGAAATTCTTCACAGCTAAACATTGCCAAACCCAGAATACAAGTCACATGCTGATTCTGAGCATCTCCCAGGTTTGTTTACTAAATTCTCAAAGTTTGAACAAAGCCCTAAGAGACCTCAGACCACCTAGTAACAAACTCCAGACAAAGACAAGATAGCTAAACTCCAAAACATCTGTTTCTACAGCATACCAGCATGCTTAACTTCTTACAAAGTGTTCCCCGCACATTCTCATTACAATATGCCAACCTATTCAGACTTCCGTGTGGATTCATCTGTCTGAGTCATTGTCTCTGAAGCAACTCAATTTCCTCAAGCTGTAGAAGGGCCTGAAATTGCTTACCTGACTCACAAGCAAATGTCTTTGATGTTTCGTCATGAAAGATAATTGCCACTGCATGCTTCTTTGTCTCTCGAGGAAGTCTGGTAATATTTTTGATGTTGTGCAGTTCAGTTACCTTGAAAGAGAAGAATATTTTTTCTTTTTACTTTGAAATTCTGGGGATAGGCCCCCAGAGCCTTGTATGTGCTAAGCAAACATTCTATCACTGAAAAAAATTTTATTTTAATATATGGTATATGTGCTACATTACAATGTTTTAAAGAAAATGGTCAATTATCACTACCTTATGCCCTTAAGCACTGTTCAATAGGTCACTGTACTAAGTTTGAATTGACTCTAACCACCACCAGTAAAGACCAAAACATAATGTCTTCTATTAGGTCTTCAGTTTCAGCCATCACTCATACTGGTTGCTGTATTTGAAATACTCCAGTGATCATACAGAATAGCTTCATGGAGGCTGTGCTGTTATTATGTATCTGCATAAAGCAATAACAATTTGGTACAAAGAGAGTTCTCATTAAATATGTTTTGAATATTGATGAGATTTAGCAAGAAGTCTCTCCTCTAGCACCTTACAAGTTCCAGATAAGACTAGATCACACAGCATCTGACAGCTGCCAATGGAATAAATCACAATTTTAACATTTTAAGCTTCCAGAGAAAGAATATACTTTAAAAAATTGTGTACCAATAATTTTCACAAGAATAATTCCAAGAGCAATGAAGGACTTGAGAATGAAATTTCAGCCCAAAGTGGGGTATTGATGCATGCTGAACTTTTTTCATGATGCTTTTGTTGTTTATTTATTAATAAATCTTGTTATTTGACAGTTTTTCACATGTACATAGTGCATTCTGGTTACTCTTCCACCTCTATTGTATTTTAATAACCACATTACCAGTGTAGAAATGGGTCTTTCCCTCTTTAGAATTGTCAGCATGTGTAGGATCTATCTTGAACTTGATTATAAAACATTGATGACATGCTAATAAGCTGATACTTTCTTCATCACTGTATAAAAGGAAAGAAACTTGATGATCCAGTACTAGATAGCCTGGTAAACAGGTGAACCACATCTGGTTCTAACGCCCAGATTCCTGACTTCTCTAGAGATTGGTCTCTAGCACTGGAGCAATATAAGGAGTATCTTCTTGGATAAAGACCTCTCTTTTGACTTAGTTGTATAAAAAACAAAATTTTCACTTTTTTATACATTTCAATTGTTTTGAAGAAAATTAATGAAAGGAAAAAGCTCAATTCCATTTATAACTTAGAATATATTAAGCCCAATATTTTTTTAGAACTGTTAAATTTAGAGCTATTGATATCAGTTGTGTAGTGCTTGAGGTATAATGCATATACATATTTCATATATTTCAAGATTTCCCCATCATATTTGAAGGTAGCCATAGTAATATTGATTAGGATTCCACAGTATAGCTGAAGTTAAAGTGATCAATACCTGACCAAAGCCTGCAATTATATCATATAAAAATGATATGTACAAAATAAAAGTGTGTAGTTATTATTTTAAAAGAGTTGTTCTCTACTTTTCATGGACTTTTTAAAAGATTTTCAAGGGCAGAGAATTTCAATACCACATGTAACTCATGGTTTGTCATACCTACAGAATTCTCACAAATCATTATTCATATTTTTCTCTTTACTTGCAGTCATATTAAGATTAACATGCATCATATAAATAATACAAATAGTTATTTCAGGTATGATAAAGTTGTCTTTATGTAAAAGCAAGTATTTCTATGTATACATACACAGTACATCATCTACTTATAAATCTTCTACCTATTTCACATCTATCTGAAAGTTTCTTTTCCATGTGAGAAGAACTGTATACAAATATGTTATAATTTCTGAGGAATGACAGTTTTTGGAGAGATGAAAATTCTTTTTATGAAACAGTGACAAACATATTTTGATTGCACACCAAAGTGTATTATCAAATAAAATATAATTCTTGAATTTTAAAAGATGTTTAAACACAATTTTATTTTAAGGCAATAGATTAAAGTTATTTTTGAAAAGAGATTTTATTTCTAAATATTACTAGCTTTTCCTAAACAAATAATATTATCAAAACTGAGTCTAAAAGCAATGATGAATTTGTGTTACTTAAGAATTAGTATAAAATGTAAATATAAAGACCAGAATCTGCTAGAGTGTTATGTAAAATGTCTCACATGTACTAAACAAATAATTTAAAAAACTATTGTTAGGAGACATTCACAGATACTTTTATTTACAAATGTAGAATAATACTGAGAAAGATATTATGGACTTTATATTTTTCGTTGTCATAACAAAAATCAGCAAATTTAAGTCTTGGACAGATTTGAAAAACTGTCCTGGGTACCAAGGCATGCTTATCGTCAGCTCCTCAGGCAATCTGACAGCTGATGCAGCTCAAACAAAGGGCTTGCTCTACTGGAAAATTTACATTTAGAAATGCAGAGATCCTTTGCAAGGAGACCCCAGGCCTAAGGTTTTTGAGTAAATCAGGGCTTTGGTTGTTGATAGCAGTGTGATGGCTTAGCCTCTTTTGCTTAAGAATTTAAAAAGATGATAAGAAAGCACTGATAAGGAATATAAAATTCTGCTTTCTAAAGGGTTTTCAATCACAACTATTTAGATTTGAAATACCTGCATTCATTTTTCGCTATCAATATTATCTGGATTTACCATATTGTGTTCAACTGTAATGACTTAAAGGAGAACAACTTTTAAAATAATTTGTACTGCATTAAAGCAAAATGTTTCTTACTATTCTAAAACCTGACAATGCAACATAAAAATAATTATAAACAGTCTGTAAATTTCTGAAATCTTGGATTTTCCAATACTAAAATCAGTATTTTTTTCTTTATTTAAAATTTCATATGTATTTCTGTAAGTTGGTTTTATTTTTAAATTTCTAGAAAGGGCACAATATGTTGATCACATTTTAATCAAAGAATTAAAGTAAATTACTTTAAATAAACTAAGCTAACTTGTAGCTGAAAATAATTTAAGTTAATTAGGACTCAAAAGATGTAATGATGAGCAGCTTGAGATACTTAGGTTTGACAAGTGCCAAAGCCAACACTTTAATATGAACATATGAACGTGCAGGGTTTTTTTTTATGCTAGCTGGTGCTATATTATTTTTATTTGGTTGTTATACCTTAAGTAATTCATTGACTTATATATATGCATATGTCAAAAATAAAAATAACCCTTTTCTCTAGGAATATAGAAGACAGTGCATACTCCTCTTACAGAAGACACAATATTGGCTAAGGGAACCCACATTAGACGGGTCATAACCTCTGATAATTCCAGCTTCTGGGTACTCCACCCATGTGCAAACACACACACACACACACACACACACACACACACACACACAC
>NC_022020.1:15287406-15330064 GCF_000317375.1 Microtus ochrogaster | reverse complement strand
AAGTGAAACTTTAAAAATAGAATGTTACTCCTGGGTTGTGGTGGTGCATGTCTTTAATCCCAGCACTTGGGAGGCAGAGGCAGGTGGATCTCTTTGAGTTCATGGATAGCATGGTCTACAAGAGCTATTTCAAGGACAGGCTCCAAAGCTACAGAAAAACCCTGTCTTGAAACCCACCCTCAAAATAGAATGTTTCCCCAATAATGTGAGTGTTCTGTTTTTTAAAAACTCTTAAATATCTATCTTGTTCCGCAACAACTTGATACTCTTTTCTGCTTCTGGATCCAGGCAGTCGCAATATGCTATTTAGATTCAGTATATGTAAGGTCTCACATAGTTCAAGAGTTATAAAACTGAAAGTTGAATGAAGAACATTTGAAGTCAACTGGGCTATTGCTATTTTGCCTACAATTTTTTTGCCTATAAATTGGATCAATGCTTTTCTAAGGTTTTATCAGTAAGGAGTCTGAATTGTGTTAAATATTTTCTTATTCTTCTAGACCAAACTTTGTGGATCAATTTTCAATTTTTTAGATGTTTTTACTCATTATGGTTTTATATTAACTTGACCTAGTCATTAAAAGATACAAACTTAACTTTTTTCACACTTAAACCTGAAATGTAAATTCCATCCATATTCTGAATATCCCAATTTTCCTAAATATAATATTGTCATTTAAAGGTTTTCTGTCATTTTCCTTGGTTGTAAGCACAGACTGCATTTCATTTCCCAGATGCCAGACCCAAATAATCTCACAGAAAATATATTAATTACAACACAACTTGGCCAATAGCTTAGGCATATTCTTGGCTAACTCTTATATATTAAACTGACCAATTTCTATTAATCTATGTATCACTACAAGGCTGTGGCCTACTGGTAAGATTTTCCTGATATTGTGGCAAAATACTCTGGAGTAATTAGATGATTTCACAAGAGAGAAATGGTTTTATTCTCATTTACAGTTCAAGGGTACAGTACATCATGGTCAGAATACAACACAGCAGAAGATTGAAGCAGTGGTAATATCACATTACCAATCAGGAAAAAGAGAGATGAAAGCATACAGTACTCAGCTCACTTTCTTCTTATATATCCTTAATTCTCCAGGGTATGGTGTACCCAGAGTTAAGAAAGGCCATTCCGAAAACAGCTGAGTGGAGCTAACAGAAGCTCACTGACCCCATACAGACAGCTGGAGAACTAGCGTAAGATTGAACTAGGCTTTCTGCATATGAGTTACAGTTGTGTGGTATGATCAGTTTGAACCAGTATTTATACCTAGTACATGATCTGTCTTTGGAGTCTGTCTTCTATGAAGGGACTCCTTGCTCAGCCTAGATAACAGGGGGGAGGACCTTGGACCTGCCTCAAGTGGTGTGACAGACCTTGTTGACACCCCATAGGAGATCTCACCTTCTTAAGGGATGAATGGGGTCAGGTGGGAAGAAGGTGGGAGGATGGAAGGGAGAAAGAACTTAGTTTGTTATGTAAAATAACATTACATTTTCTGAGACTCATACAAAGGAATTGTTCCTGACGGGACCGTTTCTGTTGACATTTGGTCTCAATCTAAGATATGCATTATTGACTATTTATGAATTCTGTTAATTTCATACACTTGACTCTGGAGTTAAAGATGATTTGTTTGATCTATACAATCCATTGTTAATGCATTAGATAAACGTCAACACTGAATTTATTTATTTGGTGCTTTCAATCACTTTCACCTCAGAGAGAAGGCAACCAGACATTTTTTAATTTATGATTCAGTTTAAATAATGTGGAAGCAAAAACTTTCTTTCTGTAGAATAGGTATAGATATTTTAACAGTTATAAACAAATAAAAGACCAGATATCAGGGAACCCTATTCGTAGAGTGACTGTTAGTGAACAGAAGGGATGTGCTATGTGCTGGGGAAAAGTACATATTTTCTCTAACTGACCCTTTGAGTTTTAAAATGAATGTATTTGCATGCATAACAACAGTAAAAAACAAATTAGTACCAATTATGATTTAAAGTTCAGCATACTATTTATGTTATGTATCTTTGACTGATGGAAAATTAAGCTAAATATCAAAATATAATGTCAGTCTTGTTATTAAAAATTGCATGTAACAGTGGGGCAAGGCCAGTTCAGGCACCTTTCCTCTGCTGCCCAAGGACCTATCTGGGGACATCCCCGTGGACACCTGGGATCCCCTCTAGAGACAAGTCTCTTGCCAACCCTAAAATGGCTCCCTTAATGTAGATATCTTCTTCCTTGCTCCTATATCTGCCCTTCCTCCATCTCCACCCTCCCACTCCCCCAAGCTCTCTCCAGTCTTTCCTTTCTCCCTTTTCTTTCCCCCTCTTCCCTTCCCCCATCCCTACTCCCACCCCATGCTCCCAACTTTTGCCCAGGAATCTTGTTTGTTTCCAATTTTCAGGAGGACCTATATATGTTTTTCTTTGGGTTCACCTTGTTATTTGGCTTTTCTAGGCTTGCAAACTATAAGCTTAATGTCCTTTGTTTATGGCTAGAGTCCACTAATGAGTGAGTACATACCATATTCATCTTTTTGCGTCTGAGTTATCTCACTCAGGATAGTGTTTTCTATTTCCATCCATTTGCATGCAAAATTCAAGATGTCATTATTTTTTACCACTGAGTAGTACTCTAATGTGTATATATTCTACACTTTCTTTATCCATTCTTCCATTGAGGGGCATCTAGGTTGTTTCCAGGTTCTGGCTATTACAAATAATGCTATGAACATAGTTGAACAAATGCTTTTGTAGTATGATAGGGCATCTCTTGAGTATATTCCCAAGAGTGGTAAACCTGGATCCTGAGATAGACTGATTCCCAATTTCCTGAGAAACTGCAGCACTGATTTCCAAAGTGGTTGCACAAGGCAGGGAAGAAACTTCTATCTACACAAAAGGAGTTCAAAGACTAAGACTGAAGAGAGGTAGCTTTGTGAAGACAAAGGAAGACACCTTATTTTCTGATTCTGCCTTCTAAATAATTAGATTAAACTTTCATGGCCTTAAGCCAAGGAGAATATGAAAATTTGTTAGACTAGACCTTGGAAAATAATATAGTTGTACATAGTTATTTATGATAACTTTTAACTTTTTAATTCCAAAGTTATATTCTTAAGTTAAAAACAAAATAAAAGAATGTCATAAAATTTTATGTATACCCTATATACTTACAAAGGATATATCCTTCTTTGCTTTCTGTCTCTATGAAGCATTACATTTATTTTTCCTTTGATTTTTATGTGATTCCCCCAGAGCCTGGCCCATTGACTGATGTAGTCATGGGAAAGGTGGAGATCCACTCAGGCGAGACCTTCCTGTCAACAAGCTTTGTCAGCATTGCAGTCCTAGGGGAAATGGCAATGAAAAGGTGACAAACTATAAAGCTTCTTTTGGAAAATGAACCTGCTGATATTTGATGGAGTCAACAGCAAGTCTGACTTGCTACTGAGCTGGGGTACTGCTCTTAACTAGGGAGTTGGTCACTGGGAATGGAGGACATGTACCTGCAAGAGGGGTCATTCAAAGGTCAGGATGAGAAGAACTGAATGATGTTCCAAAGAGGATGAAACTACTCTGCTCTTGTCCTGTTGACAGATAATAACTGCTTTTATTTATAATTTGAATGGTTTAGTATGAAGCAGAAAAGAAATGCTATGTGGGAGCTGACATCAACCTCAAAAGCTAAATCTAAGAATCCTGGGAAGACTATCTTGAGTAGCACACTCTTCTTTGACAGAATTATCAGACTCTACTCCATACCCTTCAAAGAGATCAAATATCTGTTGGGAAAATATTTTTCTATCTTTCCATGGTCTCTGACCTTCACTACAAGGTTTTCACAGATCCCTCATAAAACCCTGGTTTATAGGTGAACATGTTATGCTGATTATAATTTTCTAGAAACTGGTTCTTACTGACGCTTCAGGACTCAACACATAATAATACTCATTAAATGCCAAGTTCAATGTTTAAAGCATGTTTCTGACATTGGGCAGAAACTACCATGATGTGACTGGGATTGCTGCCACTTGATGTATTATAGGAATAAGGAGAGGAATATGTCATGTGTAAAAATGATATCTTTAGAGAATCTCCTTTAAAATGTTCTTGTATTGGACAGACATAGACTGGGACTGGAAAGATGACTCAGCATACTATCTGTTCCTCAAGAGGACACAAGTTTGGTGCCCCGCACCCATATCAGGTGATTCACAACCACCGATAACACCAGCTCCAGAATGAAATGGCATCTCTGGCTTTTGTGGGCATTTGCATTCATATAGACATTCACAAAATTCACAGTATAACAATAAATTTCAAAAATACATAAGAATATAATCATGTACCAGTTCTAAGTATTTAAATTAGAACTGAAAAGGCAGAAAATATAAACTGAAGCACAGAAGATTTCTTCTAGAAGTACTAAGTGATAGCCCTTTCACCACTCAACTTCAGCCTTGTAAAATTCACAGATATACTGGAATATACTTCTACCTACATAGTGTGTTCATAAATGAGTGCTCTACCTACATCTATGGTAATTTCATATTGATCAAAAGAAAATTAATACCATACCTGCAATCTTGTCAGTGTTTGAACTTCATAATAAACTCAGGTTTGCCATTGGGATGATATTAATCAGATAAATTCATGTGTAGAATCCAGCTGGAGTAAACTGCTGGCTCACCTCAGACTAGGCAAGCCTAGATCCAAAATGGCAAATACAATGTTGGAGGCTAACACTTACAAAACTTTCTGAAAGTGTATAAAAAACTATAAGGAAATAGAAGACTCCTGGAAACCAAGTTACATTTCAAATTATACATGATATCTATATTGTCTGGATTCATAGAGATAGAAAAATGAAACTTGGAAAATTGTCTTATAATGGCAAATATTTCTAATATCTACAAGATATGATTTTGTGCACTTGCAGGCCTGATTAAAACACACTAATTTCAAATATTTTATCCAAATTATTGAAAGAAAATATGCTAACAAAAAATTAGCTTTCCTCAATATTATGCAACATAAAGTATGCCATTGCGTAAAATTTTATGTGATAATAATTTTAGGTTAAGAATCAAAACATTTGCGAATCATCCAACATATTATTTCACTGAGTCTCAAAGCCTACAGTACTCTAGCAATTAAAATTTTCAGGTCAATAAAATGTGTTTTGTAGCTGCTTCTGACTGGAAGACAAAAATTGTTCAAAGGGAGAAAAAAATTTTATTGTTGTTATTATGAAGTTATTAACTTTAACAAGTTTTCAAATAGTAAACCTATCAAAAATAAATACGAGTCATTATTATTATTTGATGAATTAAATATGCTAAATAGGCATTTACAATGAGGTAGAAAGCATTATTCCAGATTATATTCTCATGGTTGTATTTTCCAGTTATATATTATGAATGGATATGCATTAATTTTATAAAAGCAAAAGAATCATTTGTTCTCTATAACACAATGTTTATTTTGCTGTCTGGGCCTGTATTGCACAATAAGGTGGCATGACTGATGCATATAAAAAGGGATCATTTTAAGAACCAAAACCACTCAGAATATTTTGAAATGGCAATTAAAATTAAGGCATAGTTTCTAAATCTGTGAAATGTAAAATAATGCTTCAGAAATGATGGAAATAATGTTTAAGCAGAATCGTAGTACTGAATATTCTTTTTTTATTTGTTTGTTGATTTTTTTTTGGTAAATCTGATTTACCAAGCAAAATGACTCTTTTGAAATTGCAAGCTACATTTGATATTCAAATGGTGTCAAAATTCTTGTACAGCTGACATATATTGTTGCCTTGATTTCTAACTTACATGTTCTGAAGCAGAAATGAGTTGAACAACATGCCCCTGTTACTTTTCATTTCCTACAGACACTGTCTTCTAACTTTTATGCTAGGATATTATTTACATTTCCAGATAGGAATATTTAAATTAGGCTACATATTTTCCTTCTACAGAGGCTATTATAATAAGTTACTTTGAAACAGAAAAAAAGATGACTGACTACTTAAAAAAAAAAGGAAGGAGAGCTCTGATTGTAGCTCATTGGTAGAACATTTGAACATGTGAAAGGCCCTTAATTAGAACTACTTCATCGAAATTGATACAAGCTGTGTGATTTACATTATAAAAAATACTACAACTGTTTTAGGTTTTAATTTCGATGAAGAAGTTCTAATTAATTGTACAATGAATTTGGTTCACATTTGCTCTATTATGATAGGTTAAATTAACTACCCCACTTAAATAGTAGTTTGTTGTGCAGGCATAATTGAGCAACATAGAATAATTCTTATTTGTGCTGCCTAAGATTTGGTGAAATTTTAATTGGCATCAAATCAAATGCTACAAAGATCAAATTGAGCTCTGGAAACTTCCTAACATCTTTAGGTTATGACAAGGCAGATCTGTTCTGGTCCCTGCAAAGAGGTCAACTTCTGGACTCCTCTGTTTAACCTTTACTTAGAATTATTTACTTGGATATTTCATAGAAAGGGCCCCATCATACATTGGTAATTCCCTTATTTTCTTGTCCTAGATGAAAGTTATTTTCCCTATTCACTTTCACTGAGTGTTCCCCAAGTAATTAGCATGTGGGAAAAAGATGAAGACAGTCAATAATACAATAAATAAAAAGTCTAAGATGATACATGATGTCTGACTCAGAACCAGGTTGTTAGTAGATGCTCTTGTTCGAGAAACAAAAACTGCTTGCAGATGGAGCAACGTTTATTATGCAAAAGAATAAAAGTATACAGGATTTTACTCATATAAATAATTTTCACTCTAGAATTTCTTTTAGGAGCCAAGGCACAACAAGCCTTTGAACACAGTGTACATTATTATCAAGAATGTGATCACACAAACATGGAATCCTGTCTTCATGATTTCAAAATGAGAAAGTTAACGTGACTATACACACGTACTATTTCTACAAAAAACAAAAAAGTGTAAGGGTAAGCTGTAAAGGCAACTTCATCTCATAAAGCAACCTTTCCCTTTCCCTGGGTTCTCTCAGCTGGTTGTTTTAAATGAAATTAATATCCTGCATGAAAGGAAGAGAGAGTAAGAAAAACAATGATTTCAATATCAGGTGATGGGGATTAAGGAAAGAGATCAGATTTGGGATGTGATTCAGTGGTATAAACAAACACTTGGGTACCATTCACAAGCTTGATTACTACCTATTTAAACATCATTTTTCTACCATTTTACAGTTTTCTTCTCTGAAATTTCATGACAACCTCTCCATTCATCTTTCAAGGGAGTTTTATTGATGTTTTCTCCCTAAGGACAGCACTCATGTTTCTTTCATTAAAATTTCTTTAAATGGTTTCTTTGTCATCTATTCAGAAAATTAAGGAAAATTTATTAGTTGGTCTTATGTAAATTGCTCTTGTTCAGTTTTCATCCAGGATAAATTTGTTTTGAATATCCATTATGACAATTATATACAGCCACATTCTCAACCCTAATGCATTTTTAATAACTTCCTCCAGTAGCTAGTGATTTGAAATTCAAATTTCTTTCTAAGTTTAAAAAAGTATATACCATTTTAAAATTGCTTCATATACAATTGATTCATGCAGCAAGATTTCTTTTATAGTAAACATATCAAACGTCTAAATGAGACCATTAATTCTTGTAAGCATATTTCAGACAGAACATAGCACACAGTTAAAAGTTGATAAAGAAATAGTTGTATCCTTGGTTTATTTTTAGTGACCCTTCACTTAGGTTAGAATCATTCTGCTCATTTGATTTATTATTTTAATTTATGGCTATTAAACATGATTGTGACTTTTAGAGAAAGTCAAAAAAACTATTTTCTAGATTAAGGAACATATCTGAGCAAAGTACAATTTTTTTTTTAACCTCGGAGGCTTAGGGGATAAAGCTTCATCTTTTATGCAGTCTTTATGATCCCTCTTCACCACCATCTTTCCACGTGCTAGCTCTTTGTTGAAGGTTCACCAGCATTAAACTAACCAAACTCTTTGTCAATTTACTCATATCCATCCACATTCCTCCATATAATGTATTTTATCAATCACTTTGCTTTTTGAAAGCAGTAATATTTAAGGAAATCCCCACATATCCACTTCTCCCTTATTAACTTCTAATTAGCAGAGACGGAATTAACTGTTTTCCTCTTTCCATCATCACTTATTACAGTTAGCTTTATAAATCTTTTCCACCCTAGGTTGCAAAATGTTAAAATAATTATTAGTTATTATGCCTTACCATTTGAGGTCTACTTCAACACGTGTGTGCGTGTGTGTATGTTGTGTGTTTTGTGTGTGCATGTGAGTGTACGTGTGTGCAGTTGTCATGTTATGCAACACTTTCATATGTATGTAGTGACCAGATGGAAACTTTCTTCAGTACTGTTCTTCAATAATCCTCCCATCATTTTTTGAGACACTCTCACTCTGAGATCTGAGGCTAGGTAATTAGAATAGGCAGACTAGCAAGCGAGACCCTAATTTTATCTCTCCATCTCTATAGCACTGGGATTACAAGGGAGTAAAACAACACCTAGCTTTTTACCTGGGTTGTGGGCAAAATAAGCCTTTAATTGAATTGTGCTCCCAACCCTTCCAAATATTCCTAAATACTTGTTGTACAGTAGATCATTTATACGTCACATAGGCCTGGAGGTTGACAACTGTTTTCCTTGATCCATGGACGAGAATATCTTCTGTCTAGATCATCTTACGAAACATTGCTTATTTCACACTAGACACAGTGGTATCCTAGGAATATATTAATATATTAAGAGTATGCATTAACTTCTAGAGCATTCATTATGCCCATTACATAGAAAATGGGATTAATCTTGGTTTTATCATCATCAGGTGGGTCCCGGATAGTTTCTTCATCTCAAGTAACAATTACTCTGAGACAAATATTCACTGCAGTTTATTCATGTTACCCCGTGAAAGCACAAAGCACACAAAAGTTATTGGTAAAATATGCATAATTCAGTTACTTAAAGGGTAATATGATTTTGAGGACTTAGACAGCTTATTATATTGAGTGATAAAAATGTCAGTGTAGAATAATAAAGGGATAATAAAGGAGTAAAAGGTAAATGGTTATCCGAAAGGGAAAAAGAAAGAAGCTATTACTGTCATTGAGTTGGTTAATATTATGGCAAGAAGAAAAGAATGAAAGTCTGTAAGAGGGAAGCTGTGAGAGAATCAGGTTGCTAAGCAGGAGCATGAAGCATTGCAGCTCAAATAAAACTAAACTGAGCAATTAGACTGGAGGCATAGCCTCATGAAAAAGAATCTTAATATAGCACCAAAGAGCCATGCTATAATTATTCTTCTGACTGGCACTAGCCAAAACTTTCCATTTCAGTTTCCAGTCAATCAAAAGAAAAAGTGAGATAAAATTTGTGATGAGTGTCTTAAATTACTGAAATTGTGGGTTTGCACTGGCCATACTATAAAGAAAATGTTATAGTAATAAAACATACCCTTCATAGCACTGTCATGAGAAAGTCAAATATGGAACATGAGGGAATGGAATGATCTAGGGTGGGGGAGAGGGATGGAGAGAGAAAGCAATGAAATTATTTCTATTTGTGTGTTTCTTATGTTGGAAAGTGTATGTTAATAAGTTTGCATCTTGAGTTCATTTTTAAATGCTGGTTGCTTATTTTCTTGAGTTGTGATATTTATGTAGCCTTAATTATATTTTGTTCTGTATATGCTTTGTGAAACTTTTTATATTTAGTAACCTGTCTTCTAAATTAAAAAATGGGGTGATTTGAAGGGAAATTATTTCAATTTTTTTTTTTTTGGTTTTTCGAGACAGGGTTTCTCTGTGGCTTTGGAGCCTGTCCTGGAACTAGCTCTGTAGACCAGGCTGGTCTCGAACTCACAGAGATCCGCCTGCCTCTGCCTCCCGAGTGCTGGGATTAAAGGCGTGCACCACCATCGCCCGGCAATTATTTCAATTTTTGATACAGTTTAAATTGAATTTTAAAGAATTCTTTCTCCTCCTAAAATATATTACTTATAACATTTTTACTTATAAAATAAGATTCTTTTATGATTAATTCTGTAACTTTAGCATGTTTACTGTTTATTTGAGAACAGTGATCAGTTTTGAATTTTTACTTCTCTAGTGTGAGGTAGCGTTGATATCACTTAATACTCAGTTTGTTGAAGAAAAAATCTTTTTCTGTTGCTTTGTGTTTATTGACTGTGTAAATTGATCACCTAGGTTTCTATTTGCTACTGATCTTTTCCATTAGCTTCCATTGATCTGTGCTTACAGTACCTCATTTTAATGCATGACTATGATTTCTGTCATTTTAGAATGTCTTAGCAACTTCTATAACTTTGCTTTTCTGCATTAAGCTTGCTTTGATTAATCTGTGTTATATACATTTCCATATGACGTTATCCTGTCAGTATCTACAAAAATAACCTAAAAATTTATTAGAATATTTTTGCACTATGTGTCAATTTTAGACCATGACAACCTAGTAACATGGAGGAATCTTAGACACAAACTTCAGCATTTTGTCATATATATGCCTTCCTCCCATAATTCTAAGTTGCTTTCCATAGTTTTCAGCATGGAGGATTTTATATGTGCTTTTATAAGTTCACTTATTATTTGTTGGCACTGATATTAATTGAGTGATTTTTAACAATGCTATTTGCCAAGTGCCATCTGCCACTATGTGAAAAAAATGCATTGAGTTTTATACACTAAAATTTCCATGTCTATTGTTCACTAAAATTTATTGGTTCTGTATTTCTAGTTTGACAAGCATTTACAACAAATAATTATGCCATCTAAGAATAGAAAACTTTTTCCCTTTTCTATGGGAAGTTTACGTTAGTTCTTTCCAAATTGTTGATGCTTGCTCTCGTCTTGGCTTATTGAGAGCTGTGCATGAGCAGGTTGAATTCTGAGAAAAGCTTTTTCTCTGTATTTCTTTAAATGGTCCTGTGATGATTTTTTATCTTCTATTGCTAATTATTCCATTAAATTTCAAACAAAACAACCTGCTCTTTATGGTGTCTTCTTGTTATCATATATTTCTAATTAGATATGTTAATAGTTTGCTAAAAATTTTGGATTTACAGAAAATGTTTGTAGTTTTCTTTCAAAGTATTTGTCTTTTTTGAAATTAGGATACTACTGACAATGGTTATTAGAAATAAAAGGGGGCTATCACTTTAAAGAGGGGAATGGAAGAGATTTGAGAGAAGGTAGTTGGTAGGAGCTGCAGGATAGAAAGGAAGATGCTGATGGGTGAAAGGGATATAATTCTATCTCAGTTAAAACACTAAAACAAATAAATGTAAGGACCAATTATTGTAAAAGAAAATAGTTAAATAAAACATAAAATGTAAGATTCCTGTTGAACCATTCAGGTTTACCATTTGTTGATTTTTTTTCCACTCTCACTGCATGGTGTGTCCTTTCCATGGTTCACCCTCCAGCATTTATAATTTTATCATCAGCATAGTGACTGTCATGAGTAAACTCTATATTATATTTTTTGCTTTGAAAATGTTTTGCTGTGATTTACTCCCTTAGACTGTATTGTTAAAGCTATATCTGTGGTGATCTGTGGGTGGCTCATGCTTAAGGCAGGATACTAAAGCCTCAGCTATGAGGTGATGCTAGTTTGCCAGACCCCATCGCTGTCACCCAAGACCTGTACTGAGTGTGTGTGTATATCATTAACGGTATCTTCTGACTTTCTCTTTGAAGTGTGCCTTTCTTACTCTCTGATAGCCCACCATGATCAGTGCCAGCTACTTTCCCTAGGCTTTGTAGTGTTCCGGTGAGTGGGAGTCTGCCAGGGCCAGGGCCATTACTATGACTGCAGCTCCCCCTGGTATAAAGGGGTGCATTTTGTTTTGGCAAATCATTTGACTCTCTATTACAAACAAAGTGTTTTGTTAAGAGACCAATGTGATTTTGTATTTTGTGATTTTGTGGTTTGATGTTTGTGGGAGGAATACATAGTTACAGATTATTGTTGTATAGAGAGGAGATGGAAGGAAAAATAGACATTTGATCATAGCAGTTATGATACACTTTCCTGTTTATATCCCTAATATTTCTATCACTTACAGAATATTTGCCAGTTGTTTGTTGATTTATTTTTAATCTCTTCTTCCATATTTTGGCTCAGTCTTTTTGTTCTTTAAGTATACCAAGGATTTCTTCCTCAATCTCTTGTACCAGGTGTTTTTGTCTTCAATTATGAAATGATCTTCTGCTTCATCTTTGAAATTCTTAGAGGCTGCTCCTTGTAATACTTCATCTTTGTCTCACCAAGCTGCAGCAGTTTATTTTTTATTCTCATTTTCTTTTACAGTAAAATACTCGATTTCATAGCACTTTCCTAGTCATTTAAGCTTAAGACCAATGGTAAACAGATGTAGCGTTTAATAATTTTTCTCCACCACTGAATCCCCAGTGAAGAAAAAAATAGTACATATTTAAGAAGGTCTATAAAATCATACAAATAATGAGTCTGAATTCTAGATCAGGCTGACAGGCAGGATATCTCAAAGACTGAAATTTTTTTGCAAGCTGACCATTCACAGTGGAAACGAAGAGATTTTCAATAAGCAGTGTCTAAGACAAATCCCAGAAAGCACATTCTTTATCCCTGAACACTCCTATAAAGAGCACATGATTGCTACTGTAGTATAAGAAGAGATTAAAGTTGGAAATTCATATTATATGAAATGAGAAGTGTCAGGTTGATGATTCATGACTATAATTTCTACACCTGAGTAGCTGAATTGAGAGAACCTCCAGTTCACAGCCAGCTTGGTCTACATAATAAAATATGATCTCAAGAATAAAATAAGGCTGTACCCCCAGATAAAGAATTATGGCCAATTAATGACTGCTAAGAGAGAAAGACTTCATTTGTTCCAGGAACAAGTTCCTGAAAGCTTATTCAAGCCCCCAAAAGTCAACCTCAACCACAGATACATATAAGCAACACTAAATACACTTAGGATATGGTTACATACATGTAACACTATCAATTAAGGAACAAGAGACCAAAAGCATAATAAGCAAGTAAAACAAGACAGCAACAAGATAAACAAGGAGGAGAACTAATTTAGATTTCTTTTAGAGATGACCACTCATCAATAAATGATAGACACCCTTTCTCGAATCATTCAAGTGTTATCTTTGTTACAAAATAGACTTGAATTCTAAATTATAAGAAATACATAGTTCTATAACTCTCCTTGCTATGTTATGTGTGTATGCATTTTGTCTGCAGTAAGATTCAAGCTTATGGGACAATATTTTTTCTTATGCAACCTTACATCCCAAGTCATGAATAGAGTACCTGGCATAGAGCAGACATTCAATATGTATTTGTCACCAAATTACCAGTCTACAGCTGAAATCCTAGAAAAGATGCATTGTTTTCATATAAAAATGGTAAGTTTAACCATGTCTTGCTAAGCATTTTGCTTGTTTTATTTGGGGAGAAAACAGCATTATATTGACTGGAGTGTCAACCAATGCGTGGCGCTGCTGAGCAGCACGGTTGCACCAGTTACTCTTCTATTGGTTTGATAAAACTCAAGGACTCTTACAGAAGAAATACTTTATTTGGGGTTACGAATCCAGAGGGATTAGAGTTCAAGATAATGGAACAGAGACAGAATGGACAGACATGGAAGTTAACAACTTACATCTTGAACTGCAAGCAAAGAGCAAAAAGAGTTAATTGGAAATGGTATCTTTAAATCTCAAAGTTGAACACGAATGACATATATCTTCCAATGAGGCCACATCCCCTGACATTCTGTGTAATCAGGGGTTCTATTGCTGTGAAGAGACACTAAGACTACCACAATTCCTATAAAAGAAAACATTTAACTGAACATGTCTTGCAGTTTAGAGGTTTAGTCCATTGTCATAGTGGGAAGTATGGCAGCAAGCAGTCAGACATGGTGCTGGAGAAGCAGCTGAGAGTTTTACATCTGAATTGGCAGGCAGACACTGGTGCTGACTTGAGTTTTTGAAACGTCAAAGTCCATGTCTAATGGCACACTTCCTCTGACAAGGCCACATCTACTCCAACAAAACCACATATCCTAATACTTCCAAACAATGTCACTCCTTATGAATCTCTTGGGACCATTTTTATTCAAACCACCACAGACTCTGCAAACAGTCTTGGGCCCAATACTTAAAAACTAAAGAATATGGGTGGTATGCTATTCAAATCACCATGAAAAGTTCTATTCAAAAATTTATGGAACATATAAAATGTTCAGACTTCCACAATTTTTCTTGTAAAGAAAATATGAGTCAGGTATGGTGGTTCAAGTCTATGATTCCTGAAATTAGGACCTAAGATAGGAAGATTGCCGATCTTTTGAGACTATCCTGGGCTAAATAGTAAGGCTCTTTCTAAAAGCATAAAAATGAACGTTATGGCTTTATATTTAATTCACTGCTTGCCACTTATTCTTAAGTCTGCTTTAAGGGTTTTAAAAACATGACTGATCTTAATGATACACAGCACCAGTGAGATTTTAGTATGCAAATCCTTTCTTATATGATCAAAATAGGCAGAATTATATTGGTCATTTTATGAAATACCCACTCAAATTGTCATGAGAGACATGCAATGCAACTGTTAAAAATCTATTCACTAACAAGAAAACCAAAATGTCCATAAGCTAGTAAATTATTGAGCAGAAAATCAAACATTTTTTTTTCTGGTAGTAGATCAATATCAACATGTAAAATACCTGACAAAGATTACAACAACTTCAGTTTTAGGCTATCTGACCATATTTAGATGTAACTATATGGTTGGTAGTCTTTTCATAGTTGGATTATATAGCTTATTAACTATATGTCAAGTAACATATAGTTAACAAAATGGAGTAAAATAAAACTGTATATCATGTAAAATAAAATACTACAAATTCATTATATCATCTGAGGTCACTTATGCTCTATGAGTCACTGTATAAGTTGCTAATGAGGAATCAGAATTTGTATTGAGCTTTTTCAAGCAGTGGTATGCAGGCTATACAATTCCACACTTCTGGGTACAGTGGTATGAAATTATCACCAAAGATAAACTCAGGCCACATGTTTATGGCTATGTGAAGGTCATATTGTATATTCTTTCAGTTATTATGGAGCTTATAGTTTATTCCTGGAATTTATGCAGCATCTACATACCAGCATATTTAATGATCATTTCTTGTTAATGTGCTGAGTAAACAGCTAATGCTATCTATATTAACATTGCTAAAGCTTGTCTGATAAACGTCATTTCCTAAATACTGCTATCGTTTAAATCAGAGCAGCAAATGCACAATTAACCTGAACAGGAGAAAAGTACCCACTCAGCACCTTAGAATGGATCTAGTTGAGTTATGACTCATCTAATTTTGCAAAGTCGCCATAAAAATGAGCTTTCCAGTTTGCAGAAGTATAACTTGGATTTACAGCAGATGATTAAGATAAGAAAGAAAAATAACTTTTACATTTCATCAGAACAGGAGCGTTTTATCCTGGCTATGAATTTTTCCCTCTGTAGATTTCATTCATCAAAGAAATGTCTCCACAAGTTGTCAAGAGCCCAGCTGTTCCCCAGGGACCTCTACACGTGTGACTTACCTTGTGAAAGTTTCTGAAATAAGCTGCCTTTTCATCTGGAAATTTTTCTAGCCTTCTGGGTCCCTTGCTAGAAGCCTTCTTAAAAACCAACCAACATCGTCTGAAAATCTGAAACAAATAAAGGCATCTGATTATCCACCATTTCCTATAAACTTAATGGTTTTTGAGGTCTTCTCTATTCAACCAATCTATAAGGATCGAGTTTGTAAAACCCCATTTACTTCATAGAATAGCTTCTTTAAAGAAGTGTGTGACTCATAGAAACTACAGCACATCTTAAAAACAAAATGTATCATGTAAAATTCAGTGTGTTAATCAGCTTATTTTAATCATTTTTAAGTAATCACTTAGGTAGTTGCCAGTACTGCATGCATAATGGAAATTCTTTATTTCATATCCCACTGCAGTGTGAATTTATTCAGGTTAAGTGAAATAGATACATACTGCTAGTTTTCTAACATTGAATAAAAAATAATATTTATAATTGTCTTATACAGCTTCAGGATTATCAACAAATGGTCATAACATAATTTAGAAAATAGTAAGAAATACAGTTTTATATTGGGCACATACAACTTCTTGCTTTACAGTTTTATATTTACTAGAATATGCTAAATATTTATTATGTAAAATGATATCTTTCAAATAATATGTGTACATCTAATCCTGATTACTACTTTTAAACAGGTACCGTTATGTTCATTTTATGATGAAACTAAGAGGCAGGACAAAGGCTTGAGTAAATGTCTTTCTGAACCTGTAGTTTTAGCTTTTAAAATACCGTTAATTATTTGAGCTCACTTTATTATTTTTGGACAATGTTCTTATTTTATAGAAATAATCAACACTAATCTTTTAGGTTGCTCTCTCATTTTTACTGTATAATATTACACGATCTCCGTAGGTATGTTGAAAGGAAAGTAAAATGTATTTTTTTTCAAAAATGTATTTTGTCCAAAGCAATTGAACTTTCTTGGTAATTTGAAATGGACACAACTTTTTAATGTCTAAATTTAGCATATTTTAATTCATGAAGAAATATTCTTCAGTAGCATGAAGAGAGATTTCATCAAAGGTAATTTTACAGTCTTAGTCACTGTGTTTCTATTCTGTCTTTATTTAAAGTACACATTTGCCACAATCCCTTTTCTGCTAGTAGAAGGCATGAGTGTAATTCTTTCAAATTATTCCCATGAACATTTTTCTTACTCACTGAAAGACAGCATTTTCCATGTTAAAAGGCATTCTCAGAACAATCACAAATGAATTTTCCACTAAGAGCAAAATAAGTAAAATAACCATCTGAACACTCACTCCCTCTGCGCCTGCTCTCTTTCTTAGATCTTTTACTATAGCTTTGAAAAGTACATCAGCAATGGTGTTGAGCTCCAAGCATACAATAACATGTCTGCCCATCTCTGGGATTAGATATATCTTCCTTATCAAAGGGCTAATAGCTGCATACCTGTCAATGAGGAACTGGTCAATTTCTTTAGAATGATTGGTTTGCTTTGATACATGGCGTTTAGCACGTGGCACTGAATTTCTTTGTTGAACCTTTACTGATTCCCACTTCCAAAATTATATTAATGATTACAATATGGAATCAACATATGATTTGCGTAGCTCCAATTAATGAATTTCAGTCATTTTTATCCAATCCATTTCTCTTTTTCATCTTTCTCATTTTTTTGCTGAAATCTTTCTTCCCAGCAAACTCCTTTCTATTTGCACGTCTTGTATCGTATGTGGACTCCTTAAGCTTAATTGGTTTCTTTCCACAGCATGGGAGGGAAATCATTTACTGGAGCAAGGGCAAATTACCGATGGTTATAGCAATCAAAAAATGACACCCTTTCCCTCAGAACCATACACTGCTAGTAGTCCTTCAGGAAGGGGTAGAACATCTTGAGTTTCTCCCCTAATCATGACAAATTGTATGAAAAGATGTTAATATATAAAAAAAGACAAAAAGACTGTGAAAAATTGGTAAAGCTTTTATATTTTTATCACAGCTCTTTTATTTATTCATCACCCAACTTCAGCGTTACTTAGTGCTCAGAAGAGTAATGCTTGGAATTGAGGGGGAATTTAACAAGATGGGCCAAAGTTTCAGTGTACAGAAAATTCTCCACAAGCTGTTGCCCTTCTTTCAGGTTAGTTTATCTTACTGATAGGTGCCATTTGCTACAAATAGCAAAGCTGTACATGATAACATTTCTTTTTACTATAGGAGTTCTGGTTCCAACATATTGCTGTGGGAAATCTTTCTGTGTAAGGGCTGCTTTTATTGGTTAATGAATAAAGCTGTTTTAGCCAGCAGCTTAGCAGAATAGGGCAAGGCAGGAATTCCAAGCAGAAAGAGGAGGAGTGAGCAGGCAGAGTCAAGGAGAATATCTGGAGCCATCACAGGAGACAGACACAGAAGACAGATGCAAGACAGAACCTTACCAGTAGATAGTCACAACCATGTGGTAATATACAGGTTAAAAGAAATGGAATATTTTAAGGTATAAGTTATAGCTAGCAATACACTTAAGCCTGGCCAAACAGTATTGCAAATAATATAGCTTTGTGTGATTACTTCAGGTCTTGCAAACCTGGAATGAATAACCAGCCTCCATCTACAGATGGTCCCCAATATGTACAGCTAAATCCACATAAAACCGAAAGAGCTACAAAATGAAATCTAGACAAAAAGAACAGACTTTAGTGCAGTTTCTTGGAAGTCACATTTTTTTTTTCAGATGGGCTGTCTTTGCTAGAAGTGAGCAGGGGTGCCATGGCTCCTTTAAGAGAGATCTTCCTGATTCAGCATTAGCAGCAAAAAATTGCATAGATGTGGCTTCCTGGTTCACCAGCACAAACAGCTCTGAACCTCTTGGGAGGTCTGGCTACGGAGCAATTGAATGGAGTCTGTGGGCCTAGGAGCTTGTATGTCCACTCAGGTTTAGGAGGAAAGTAGCTGAAACCATGCTCACCCCACCCCTGCTTGACAGGCAATGGGATCTGGCCTGCTAGGAGTGAATTGGCAGGAGAGCATGGCAAATTCTTACAGATGTAAAGGTCTCACATGATTCTTATAATCAATTAAATTAATGTATCTGACTAATCAAATATATATTAGTATATCTGATCAAAGTGTTAAAATGTTTCATTGAACACAAATATTTGCCAATATTAATATTTCATGATGTTTCTAATATATTGAGCAGTATACATGTGCATGCTTACATTTAGGTCATTTTATTGCTCACACCTTGGTAATAATCATGATAGCAAATGAATTCTTAAAATATTCATAGAAATCCATATGTATGTAGGCATTTCAATGTTCATTTTGTATTACTATAGTTACTTTAATTTAATAATTGAGCTAAATATGAGCCAGAAAGCATGCATTGTATGCATTGTTATTGCAGAACAAGTGATACCAAATAAGATGATAGATCTACCTATTTAAATAGCATCCTCTCCTTCAGCTGTTATAACATTAACAGATCAAATGACCACAGACATATATGAGCAAGGAAAATGACTGCTGGGAGCTAGAAAATCACTTCTATGA
Organism: Microtus ochrogaster; assembly: GCF_000317375.1. Classification (NCBI taxonomy): domain Eukaryota; kingdom Metazoa; phylum Chordata; class Mammalia; order Rodentia; family Cricetidae; genus Microtus; species Microtus ochrogaster. Next base: position 15,310,783 of record NC_022020.1, on the reverse strand, counting down.
GAAAATATATATGTAAAAAAAGGTTTATCTAAAATGAAAGGTGAAAATCTTTTGAGGAAATGAAATAAAACCCCATGATTGAACTAGCACCTAAATGTTTTTGCCCATGAGGATAAGCAGTTGGTGTGGGAGGTCCTTCTGTCTGTGTGTTGTTTTTATTGGTTAATGAATATAAAAAACTACCTTGGCCTGATAGGGTAGAACTTGAGTAGGTGGGGAAAACTGGACTGAATGCTAGGGGAAAGAGGCAGGGAGAGACACCATGGATCCTCAGCCTGAGACAAACATCGGTTGGAATCTTTTTCTGCTAAGCCACTGCCACGTGGCGATATACAAATTAATAGAAACGGGTTAAATTAATATAAGAACCAATAACAAGCTAAAGATAATAGGCCAAGCAGTGTTTTAATTAATACAATTTCTGTGTGATTATTTCGGTTCTGGGCGGCCAGAACGAAGGAGCAACCCTATGCAACAAGCAGTAATGAATGACCAATGAGCCTTATTTATTTATTTATTTATTTGGAAATTGAGGGCAGGTGTGTGTTCTATTCTAATTTGATAATTCTTTCATCTCAAGAGCATAAATAATTGCAACTGTTTTGGTTTGGGCTGTTTAAGGATAAAATGTATTTTTTGAAGGAAGTCTTCTTGACAAGTATCTGTCTGTTAGCAGGTGGCATTTTTGCAGGTTACCTCTTTGTTTAGGGAATTCTGCACCCTCTATCCTGGAATAAGAACTTAGAATTTCACCTCTTTCAGACACCCATTCTAAATAAGTGGGTTGCCTTAGCAACCTAGCTATAAGGTGACCTCAGGGCCCTGTTGCTGCCAGAATTCTAGAAGTCCCACGGATATCAGCTGGCCCATTCTATGGTTTCCAATGTGTTAGTTGGATGGGCAGCTTGCCATGATTACATACCCATTCCATCTGATGAAAAATTTTTGCCACATGGCTTTTTTTCCTTTTAGTACTTTCTCCATTTCAAGGTGATTTTATACAAAACTTTCCTTCCCAGTTAAGACTTACCAGGAAGAAGTCGATAGCATATTTCTTGGCTTCAGATCATAGCTGTAATTATGCTATTTAGCAAGTACTCATTCACAATTTTAATAAATTCAATGTCAGATTTAATAGATCTATTCTATCACAAGCCATTGACCTAATAAACCTTGTACATCAAAATAGGATATCAGTACTTGGAAGAATTTTTGATTATAGGAATTGTCAACGTTGATGGTTGTTGTGATATTTCATTTGTATTTTAATAAATAAAGCATGTCTGAAGATTAAAGAGTAAAACAGTCCTCTGGTCAGCCTTACAGACCAGGCAGTGGTGACACACACCTTTAATCCCAGTTGAATTGCTAGTTTGCCATAGGAATCATGTGGTAGTGGTGCAGGCCTTTAATCCCAGCCCTAGAGAGGAATTTAAGATAGGAGGAGACAGCTCTCAGGCACAGTCTCATTCTGAGATTCCTGGAGGCAGGATCGCCATTTCAGACTGAGGTAGAGATAAGAGCCAGTAACTGCTTGTTTTGCTTTTCAGGTTGAACCCCAATATTGGTCTCTGAGTTTTTATTAATCATGCTACAGACAGCTTGCCACGATAAAGAAAGTCATAGAATATTTTTCTCTAGGGATTCAATATATATATACAATGGTACATTTGAGTTTTCTCCTGAAAGCAAGATTCCTTCTTCCTCCACATGTACACACACATACACATAAAAGTACACATAAATTACACATTGATATATGATTCATTTATCCAAAACTGTATTTGATGAAAATAAAAAAACAAATATGTAAAGCCTACTCTGAAATAGGTATGACAAGATTATGCTATGTGTAACTTCCACCAGCTAGTAGAGGATCTTTGTCCTACCAGAGAGGACCATTTGGTGTGTGTGTGAGAGCAACCATTAGAAAGAAACACATCTAATTACCTGGTGGATTAGATGTATTATGGTTAATATGAAAGCATCTCATGCTATTGATTCAGACTTAAATGTTGTTAAGCTTGCTTTAATATAAGAAATCTACTTATTTATCCATCCATTCATTGATATATTCCTTCGGTAAATCTTGAACGATTTCATGGATATAGTAATAAAAAAACCTATTCACAATAAAAAACCAAATATATCTTCTTATAGAAAGAATTCTTGCACAGTTGAATGTATCCTTAATTATATATCAGGCAGGTGGTAGTTGATAAATAAATGCATTTGTGAGTAGCTAAGCACTGTGGAAATAATTATAGCACAGAGATGTGTTTTGAATACCAGATCTAGTATGTCACCCTCCCTCTCAAGGACATTTTATTCCAACATTAGATCAAGTAGAAGAATGTGTGATGCATACATCTGGGTACAGGAGGCCTCTGGGTGAGACCATTGAGATGCAAATGTGTTCATGAGTTAAAAATAAGAAAATTAAAATGGACTAATGTCAATTGGGGGGGGGCTCTTAAATTAGAACTGTGGCATCTCAGGCATGTCCACAATTAAGCTTTTTACTTGAGATGTCTGGGTGTTCACCTTATAAATTGTGATAAGAACTACAGCCACCTCTTGTGATTCTGTCTGATCCTTTCCTAACAAGAGGTTTGAGCTTTTCTCTTACCATCACAATTTTAGCAAATAAAAACTGTCACCTACCGTCACTCTTCAGTTTAAGCCATAAAACAGATGCCACTCAACAGGATCCTTTATGTAATAGCAAGGTGGCTTGAATTAAGTTTCCCAGATTTAAATTCTAATGTCTCCAAATAAATTTAATCCTTCTTCATTCTAAGATAGATAGTTTGTATCTTGCCTGAGGACTGGAATTTTTCTAACCGCTTCAAGAACTAAAAGAGACACAAAGAGTGAACAGGGAATCAGAGTAAGGGAGAAAGAATTTGCAGTTGTGGGGTGTGTCTCCTGATCCTGTGTGATGTCATTAGAAGCTCTGACCAGAAGAGGGTGTCAGATTCCCTGGAGCTAGAGTCACAGGCATAGGGACTGCACAGTATGGCCACTAAAAGCTAGATTCAAATCCTCTGAAAGAGAAGTAAGCATTCTTAGCCAGTGAGCCAAATCTTGGGATTGCCTCCCAACGTCTCTTTTAAAAGCATGTTACTTTTCTTTTCCTAAATGATGTCACACAGTTTCAGTCATAGTAGTCAGGCGAATTCATGACACAAATATTAAAATCTTTGTAAATGAAACTTTAGAAAGTGCAGGTATTAATAGGTTTGATGCTGACCTCACACATATTGGTAAAACAAGGTGCTAAAATATAATAAGAATAGAAGAGAAGGAATTGAATTAACTGAATATTTATTTTTATCTCAGGAATGAATGTTCTAAGAAATGAACAGGAAGTCACTGAAAAGGTCTTTGTCATATGTCTGACTGCAACGTGAACATTTCTAGAAGAACTTAACAGTTTCAAAAGACTATCCAATTCAAGGAAAAGCGGGATACTCGAACTGCCACTGATAAAAAGGAACTTAACATGTGTCTAGGGGGTTTAAGATTTTACTAAATTCTTTTTTTTTCTTTCTTACTTAGTTTTTATTCATAATCATAAACTTAACTCTGTAATCCAGCTAGACTTGAAGGGGAATGAGGAAAATATGGAACCCAAAGAACTTCAGTGAGAGCAGAGATTACAGGGTACTGCGAGCAGATGGGGCTTGGGTGCTCTCCTGAGCTACAGAAGGAATGGTAGGTGGGTAAGAAGCCCGCAAGTCAAAAGAATTAGAGTTGTCCACAGTCGGAAATGGTGATCTTCTTGCTGGTCTTGCCATTCCTGGACCCAAAACGCTCCATGGCTTCCACAATGTTCATGCCTTCTTTCACCTTCCCAAAGACCACATGTTTGCCATCCAGTCACTCAATCTTGGTGGTGCAGATAAAAAACTGGGAACCGTTTGTGTTTGGTCCAGCATTTGACATGGACAAGATGCCAGGACCTGTATGCTTCAGGATGAAGTTCTCATCCTCAAATTTTTCTCCGTAGATGGATCTGCCGCCAGTGCCATTATGGCGTGTGAAGTCACCACCCTGGCACGTGAATCCTGGAATAATCCTGTGAAAGGAAGAGCCCTTATATCCAAATCCTTTCTCTCCAGTGCTCAGAGCACGAAAGTTTTCTGCTGTCTTTGGAACTTTGTCTGCAAACAGCTCGAAGGAGATGCGGCCCAAAGGCTCGCCATCGGCCACGATGTCGAAGAACACGGTGGGGTTGACCATGGCTGCAGCAAGCGGTGAGAGGGGACAGCGGCGTCTGCAAAGCCTTACTAAATTCTTAAAACTTAAGAAAATCTGAAGTAGAAGGGAAAGAAGACAGCTCACCCCTAACAAAAGAAAATAAAAAGATACTAGGCTATGGCAGGGACAGTGAGCTGCTCTTTCTACTGGAGTCTATATTAATGAGTCTGGAAGATGCACAGTTATGGAAAATCTTGTAATGTCTCTAGATAAACCACAGAGACATTAGCAATTCTACTGTTTTTTGTACATAAGAGAAAAATATGTGTATCTTTTACAACATTTGTGATAGCATTACTCATAAAGTTCGCAGGTGCAGGCACTATGATTTATGTACACAACTGAGCAATTGACACCTTTGAAAGTATATGAACTATTGCTACACAGACAAATCTCAAAATCATCACTTTAATAAAGTCTCAGTAAAAGATGATGTTTGAAGCTCCATATTTCCGCATAAATCCCCCTGGCTGCCTAAGCCAAGCTGTACTGTGTAATCTATATTTAGAAGTAGAGAGTACCAAGAACAAGAAGGTGATTTCCATCATAATCACCACAGTGACTGACTCATTGAGACGTGCAGGTGTGAGAGGAAGGTCCGTGCTGGAGTTCCTTCTTCATCATTAAAAGCATATCTGAAGGCACATATGTCAGCATTTTCATTTAGGTGTCTTTATGTAGTTTATGCCATTTTATTAGATTGTTTTAATTTGATTAGAGTCTATGTATGTTCTCTCTTTCTCTCTCTTTCTCTCTCTTTCTCTCTCTCTCTCTCTCTCTCTCTCTCTCTCTCTCTCTCTCTCTCTCTCTCTCTCTCCTCATGTGTGTGTGTTTGTATAGTAGGTTTATGCACACAACAAAGACAGAACAGGACCCTGGGTGTCTTCTATCACTCTCTACTTATTACTTGAGACAAGTGTTTCACTGAACTGAAGCCCTATCATTTCCCCCATCTTCATTGGATAGTAAGCACTTGGGATTCACCTGTTTCTTCCCCTAATATTCAGGTTACATGCCTGACTTTTTTGTGGGTCCTGTGTATTAAAACTCAGGTTCTCATCCTTGCTGAACAAGTATTTTTACCCACTGAACTATCCCCAAGGCCTTATGATTATTTTTAAAAGTATTCAAGTTTACAAAAATGTCAGGGGACACATTTTACTTTTTTTCCTTTTGTGGTTCCTATTTCCAAGTAGAAAATAAGGAAAGATAACAGATAGAGACAGAGGACCCAATCCTTCTAGTATTTTCAGGGACAGATGGCAGCAATTGATACGTGTGCTAAAAAGGTGTTAGGATCAACCATTAATTAGGCTGAACACAGCAAGGAAACAGACAGACACCACACAGCTTCTGGCTAAGACTCAGGCATCCCAGAAGTACTTATGTCTAATGCTATCAAGTTTCTAAAAAAGTCTTGGCAGCTTTGGTTTATCTGTTAAAAATCAGTTAATAAAGACTGGCTGTGCCCTGGTACCTCTGAAGGGGGACAAGGCAGGACTCTAAGGAGAACTTTAAAAAAAAAAAAAAAAAAAAAAAAAACCTGCTCATCAGTGGCTGAAACCCTGTTGAAGGCTTCACATAGGACCTTATAGTCTATGCACTTGTCAGCATAGAAGGAGTAGAACTTACCTATTTAACTCCAATAGTTTGTCAAAGAATGTCAACCCCAGTGGTGTTACCCCAGGCTCTCATGCTCCACTGTGTCTCTCTGCGTTCAAAGTCTGTGTTTTGGGCCCATCTCTGTAGTGGAACATGTTTGCATCTGTATTGTCTTTGAACTGAGAGATACCTGACACATCATGACCTTTAGAAGTGAATGATGAACATACAGAAATGAAGACATAATTTACATTTCACTATTCCTGTGTAATATCACAGCCATTTTCAGTTTTGTTTTGTTTTGTTTTTTTCTTTCGTGTGTCCCAGTATGTGGATGGTATGTATTCATGAGTGTGTATGTGGTTAGCACTTGTCTCTGGAAACACGTATGGAAACCAGATGTTACTTCAGGCCTCTCTCTACAGTCCTCCATCTTTGATTTGAGAGAGGATCTCTCCTTGAAACTGAAGCTAAGCTGGATAGCCAGTGACTTACTCAGAATGGGGCTTCAGCACAGAAGTAGTCTTCAGGCATACTGTTCCACCAGCTTTTACGTGAGTGCCGAGGATCTGAACTCAGGTCTTCACATTTGCACAGCAAGCATTTTCTTAGCGAGCCGTCTTCTCAGCTCCAGCCACACTCATTCTTGAAGGTGCACTGTGATGGAACTCACACATTTGACTTTGTTCTTCAGTTAATGCTTCATTACTTTCCTGCTGAATTAGAGAGCAAAAGGAGGCCACCCCCCCTTTTTTTTTTCTTGCTTGTAGCAACAGAGGTTTTAAAAATGCATCAAGATAAGTTAACCCCTTCCATGCAGAATGTGTCTGAGAATTAGCAGGTCTCCCTAAATACCCCAGGCTATTTCTTCATCCCCTGCTGGGGTCACAGTGTAGTTGTAATACCATAGAAGGCGTTGGGAGTACCAGGGCTTGAATTTTTCTATGTCATGTGATATAAGAAGGACAATCATGAAGTTCAGGTGTCAACTGCTTAAGAGAAAGCAGAGAAATAATCTATGTGAAAAGCTTGAAATTTTTAAAAAGTATCAATTATCTAAAGTTCAATAAAATGTTTTTTATTAATTAAAATATGTTGTGATGAACACTTACTTCTGCTGATATATTGAACTCATAAGTTAAAATTTCTAACTTGATGTCCTCTGTTTCTTAAAATGATGCATTATAAGAAGAAGCAAATTGGAGAGTATTACAAATTAATTAAGACCCACACTTTTCTCTATGCATATGGCCTTTGGTGGACATACACTTTTTTTTGTAATCTATTCAGTCTACAAACTTCTCTTGAGTATCTGATACTTATTGGATTCTTCTCCAATATGATGTTGTAATCAATGAATCAAGAAAATGTGAGTACTTATGACTCCTGACTGAATGAAGGTTCTCACCCAGTAACTGCACAGGAAGCATAAAAATATGAATAGACTATGGGCTAGTAGAGAATGATGAGTATAAAGAAAATTGACAGAAAAGGGAAAATGGAAAACCCAGAGGGAGTAATGAGTGTCACACTATGATGTATGGAACACATCTCTAGCTGGTCTGGAACCACTGTGTAGCCCAGGTTGGCTGCAAATGGCCTCAAACTCAAAGTGATCTGTCTGCCTCTGCAATCCTAGGGATAGTATTAGACTTACCAAATAAATATCTGGCAGTTACAACTTATTCACGTAACAACAATTTAGTCTTTATGCTTGGTCCATATATATACCGGCATAATATTCTTCTCATGGCAAAATATAATTTTTGTATTAAATATTTGTACAAGGTATCTATGAGTTAGAATTTATGAGTATGAATTGCTATCATCTCTATAAAAGAAAAAACAAACACAGGTAATATTTAATATATAGCAGTCACTTAGTATATTAATATATTTAATATATTCTATTAAAAATTTGAGATATGTATTTACATAGTTCATATTTATATTTCCCAGAATCTAAAGCCCCTTTTAGACCATGATAATAAATTTTCATAATGTTTTAAGCTACTACAAATATATAAAAATCCCTAAGTAGGTTTCTGTTTAATATAGTCATGAGACAATGACATTCTCATATGCAGAAAATATTTCCCTTTAATCCTGTGTGTCAGTTTCTCAATGCCTTCAAGGAAAGTGATTTTTTTTAATTATTTTATTTTTTGAGAGGCAATAAGAGCCAGAGGATTAGAAGAATTTTATAATCTTTTCCTAATATATTTAACAATCATTAAAATTTTTAGAAAACCAATAAAATTTAATAAAATTATACTTTTCTTCCAAGAAGATGAGACTTGAATAAATAGTCTACATGAAGATTTCAATGTATTTTAGAAATTATTGTCAAAATGAAGAAGAAACACTCTTAATAAATTTAGTAAAAAATAACTACAAATATACCTTTGTCTGTAAAGAATTTAATCTTCAAAATAAAAAAAAGAATTTAATCTTCATCTCATAGCCTAATGGGTTTCCTCAGAAGAAAAATTTTGGTATTTTTGTCTTGTATATATTTATTCTCTCCCTAAGCATGATTTTTATTTCTCACATCTAACTGAAAATATCAGTATTTTCTCTTCTGTTTATAAGGCAGTAAATCATGTAAGGATACTGATCAAATTATTTAATGATTACAAGACATCTATTGAAAATGGAATTTTTATAACTTATTTATTGCAAAACAATTATGTTTGAGACATTGAAATTGGTGTTATTTGAATCTTAAGTGCACCCTTCTAACTTATGTATCAAAGGCATCAGGGTGGAGAGGTAGGAAGTCATTGTACCATTAAGCAAGTCACTGGAGGTTATATATCTCAAGGATGCATTTAGTTCTCTTATTTTTCTGTACTTTCTGTATTTCCACGTTGTGATGAGATGAGCATGCTTGCTTCATCATAGGCCACTTCAGAAGTTCTGCCTTATCCAGTCACGGAGACTTTGTAAAGAAACCTCTAAGTATAGGATCCAAAATGAGTATTTCTTGCTTCTTGTTGTCAGGGGGAAAAAAACTAAGTAATGCAAATAATCTTTTTTTTCAAAGTTTGTAGTTCTTGTCAAATTTCCCCCTTGGGCTTCCACATTAGAGCCCATTTCTGAGTGCCATGATGAAACAAAAACAAAAACTATCTGAATTTTAGGTAGTATTTTAATAGTTTTGTAAGTACTTAATTTTCTCAAGAATATTCATTATTTAATCTCCTTAGAGGAAGCTTTTGTAGTTCAGTCACTAACATATACATAGCTTAATTGCAGAATTTTGATAGAATAAAAACATAGCTTCATCAAATTTACCAATACATACTATTTAGTGATTTGACTACACTACAAATGTTATATAAAATAAATGCTTTGGTATGTGACTAAGTTTAATAAAACTGCTGAAAAATGCTGTCACAAAACAGCACTAAGTAAGATATAATGTTTGCCATTTGCACGTATATAAAGTTATTTATTCTAACTATATCAAGATTGTGTAATGTCTTCAGAATTTTTTTAAAGAAACACACTCACATTGTTCTATGCAGTAGACTAATATATTACAACCTGTACTATTGTGTGTTGAATAAGAAAGCTAAGATTCCTGTGTATGAGTGGAGTATTGAATTCACCTAAGTAAATCCTTTCTTGATTCACTTAAGAAATCTTAAAGTACTTAAGACATGCATTGAGGAAAATAAGGCTTACATTATTTTTCAAATTTTTAACCAAAGCATCTTTCTTTTTAATTTTCATCATGATTAATTTATCCCAATAGTACTATTATAAAATAAAAATATAAGATAAACAGGATTTTTTGGCTTTAGGAAAGAAGTAGACATTGGTACCAGTACTGACTGTAAGAAATTTTTCCTGTAGACAGTAACAGCATCTGAAAATATTGGAAAATTTTGTTATCTCATAATAAAAATAATGTTCCTTGAGAACAAAATTTCAGAAAGGTAAGATAGAAATTGAAAAATTAATATGCCATTAAGGAAATAAATTATAATTTTTATTTCTTGTCTGAAACATTTATAAAATGTTAAAGCAATTGTCTGCCAATATACTCAAAACACATTGTGACATCATGCAATGATCATAATAAAATCAATATTTAGTGCATATTAATAATACATGGAAAAACTGGATTTAATTCTTATGATTGCTGTGTTCTGGACTATTTCTGGGTATGGACAATGGCATTTATTTCTTAGATTCAAAAGCTAAAGTGAAAGTATAACAATTTATTCAAGTAAAAACATTCTTTAGTAGTCTGCACAAACTATAAATGATCTAAGATATAATCCTTGGACAATAAGGAGGAACACTTGTCTATTGGAGGTATCAGTTTCCCTGAAATAGCCTCAGATAAAAATATTGAGCAAGAACCCACTCATTTAAAAACTGCAGGATAAATTAGAATATTAACTACCCTTAAGATAATTGACATCCAAAAAATACAGATACAAGGTCTGTTTGTAAGTTAAGCCACGTATGTTTTCTAAATGTAATAAACAAGCAAATAATACTGGATCAATAACTAGGAAAAAGTTGGTTGAACAGTGTATGAAATTGCAGAATTTTTGATGACACAACTCAGTATTTTGATCTGTTATGGTTTTCTGTAATGGACTCCATCTGTTGCAAAGAGACATTTCTTTGATGAGGAGTGAAAACTAGATTTATTTTCAATATAAGGACAAATATTTAGAAATGTAGCTAGGGATAAAACTGGTTTAGTAAAGTGGTGATAGTGGATTCTCCTAGTAATGTCAGAAGATACATCTATTGCGTATCAACAATATGGATGCCTTAATTTGTCCTGAACAAAGTCAACTATAGACATGCTAAAGAGGACACCTGTGGGATGGGGCGGAGCTGGGAGCCCATGAGGCCTGAACCCTACACAAAGAACTGCAGGCAGCAAAGGAAAGCTGAAATGGGCTAAATGGGCTTCCCCAGGGAAGGGTATACCAATGTTATTCATTACCAAATTGTATGTATGTATGGATGTGTGTGTGTGTGTGTGTGTGTGTGTGTGCGTGTGTGTATGAAAACATACACAAGGAAGCATTATACAGACTTAGTAGGTTGTAATTAGGACTATATGTGTACACACATATGCATGTAGCAATAATTTGTTTAAAAAAAACAGCAATGAATTTAAAAGAGAGTAAGGAAGTTTCTGTGAGAAGATTTGGAGAAAAGAAAAAGAAGGAAGAAAATACACAACTTTATGATAATTTCAAAAGAGAAATTTAAAAAAATCCAAGAATTTACATAGGGAATCACAGTCTGTAATTTCCTGACACACATTCCTGCACCATGTAGGAGCAAGAGTGCTCTATTCTGTAAATACAAGATTAATAAATAGTGTATGTCTAATTTGCAAAGACTTCTTAATAAAAACCGCCTTTAAACATGACTATTTCCACAGGAAGTATTGCTACTGGAAATTTCTGATTGTAGGGTGATTTTTCTCTAATAAGTTTCATGCATTTTAGTAAATATCCAAATGTTTCTAAGAAAGAAATCTCCTATTATAGTTTAAGTTAGTTTTAGAATTTCAAAAGACATTAACTCTTCCTTACGATAAATTTTAAAATAAACCTGGTGGTAGTGGCACACACCTTTAATCCCAGCACTTGCAAAGGCAGAAACAGGTGAATCTCTTTGAATTCAAGGCCAGCCTGGTCTAAAAGAGCTACAGAGAAACCCTCTCTTGAAAAACAAACAAAAAAAGAACAAAAACAAAATAAATAAACTGAAGCCTAAACTTCTTAGATGAAATGTAGTAGTTAATATTACATACAAAGTGAAATTTTAAACCTAGTTCTAGTGAGCTATTGCTTACTGAAATAACTCAGTTTGACTTCTAACATTCATTCACAGTTCAAGGTTTATCTGCTTGGGTTCAGCTAGCCCGAGAGTGTGTGCAGACAAAGCACACACAGGTCTGTGATGGGTCATTGTGCCTACTTACAAGTAGGGCATGGCTCACAGCCTGCTGGCTCAATGAAAAAAAATGCAGTGGCTTTTTTATAAAATGCAAACCACAAATAATCTCCAACTGAGAATTTCTAGGAACACTAAGGAAGGCAAGGACAACTGAAAAATCTAGGTCAAAGGTAACTATAAAGAGGGGATGCTTTCAATGAAATATATACTAAAGTTTTAATGAACTGTGGTTACAAAGTAATTATCAGTGCTTCAGGATATAGAAATCCAATTGCATTGATGTGATTATTACACATTTTGTAATTACCATGTTAAACTCATAAATTGCTATAATTATTATACGAAAACTACTTTGATGTTCTTTTTGTAAAAAAAAAAAAAAGATGCTTAAAAGCAAGGTAAGACGTCTACTTGATAAGTCACCTATAATCCCAGAAGGTTGAAAGAAGAGAATCACAATAAATTCAAGGCAAGTCTGGGATACTAATTGATTTCCATTCCAGCCTGGGCTACAGAGTTAAGACTCTATTTAAAGAAAAATATTTTTAAAAGGCTAAAACTGCCCTTTCCTTGAGTTGCAAAATATTAAAAATTTTTTAAAAATATTTACACATGTAAATGCAGCTTTACCTAGTATCATAATATACTAGCATAAGCTATGATCTTACAAGTATAAACATTTACGCCACAGATTAAAGAGTTATTTTCCTCTAAAAGTTTAAGAATATTTTTATGACCATTGTGCTTTTAGTTAATCTGAGAATGGACACAAATGGGATTAGGATGAGAAGAGTCCAACTGTCCGTTTCTGTGTGTCTATTTCTACACTTGCGTAAAGTATGCACATGCATCAACTTTGCTTTATAAATTCAATATGTGTATTAATATAAATAATATCCACATGTATATATCCAAACATAATTTTTCTCAATTACATAGTTAGAAAGATAAAAATAAACATTACTCTTTTACTCTCTCTGATTCAACTAGGCTCCTTTCCCTTTATATTTATGATGAAACCAAAGATGATCCCAAGGTTCTATCTACTGGTAAATTTTTAGGCATCTAAAGATTAAAAATATATAAATTCCACTGAATAAATGGAGTTCTTCTGCATTTTTAAAGTCAGGTCATTAATGAGATGCTGTGAGAGAATACACACATGGTTTAGAGGCACAGCCAGAAATGAAATGTCTCCCTACAGGAGAAAGTTTTGGGTCGTAACTTGACATTGTCATTGTCATCATCCTGGGATGTAGAGCTCCTGCTGTCATTCCCTCAAGTGGGAGCAGACTTTAAAAACAATCACAGTACTGTGGGCAAACTTCGCATTATACCTTTCAACACCTGCTTTGAAATAGTTCAGATTGGTGTGACGAAGGGAAAAGCCCTTTCTCTAAATTTAACCCCCGTCTTCCATTATCCTGTTCTAGGTTTCAGTTTTATAAAAATCAGACTATGATGACATCATGTGAACTTAAGCTTTTTGAAACTCAGCTGTAGAGACAGAGCCCAGAGCTTGGACCTCCCACCAATGAGCCAGCTGGTTTTTACTTTGTGGACACTAGTAGAGGCCATGTTCCTACCAAGATGCAGGTCTTGAAGAATCAAATCCTATGTTCAGATTTGGTCCAAGAAAGACATTTTTTCCCCAGATATCCATTGTATACAAAACTTCTGAAATTCTTAGCCAACCCTTTTCATTCACCTTTGTGGACATTTACTTTCTTGTGGCTCTCCTTTGTTAACTTTTTAATGTTTAAATAGTTCCTATACTTTTGTGGGTTTTTTTTTTTTTTTTTGCCATCTTCTTAGGTTTGGTCTTCGTCATTGCCTTTTACATCCTGCTTGTGATTTCACCCATGGAACATTTATTAAGGAATCACACGTTCACGAATAATAAAATGTCACTTCATGAGGCCGTAGAAGCTTCTACTTTTAATATTAATGAAATTCTTACTTGATAATTGTGAAATAAAAATATGAAGCATTTCAAAGTCTATTCCCTCATTGCTTTAATAACAGTATTTTTTTTTATTTTGTAGTTCCGTATCCAGTAATAAGGTCGTGGATTTATGTATAAATAGCAATGTTAAAGGCGGTCACTTGGGGTTTTGTCAGATCACTGCTTCTCAATTAAATGTCTATCATGGACTTTATAGGGTACACTGACTTATTGTGAGATATACTGCTCTATGGAATAATCAGAAAACATGTGAGTGTGTGTGTGTGTGTACTACATAAGTTGGATATGCAAAAAATATTTCATCTAAGTACAAAATGTATATCTGCTTGATTATTAGAGTCAAAGGGATTAATTTAGATGAGGAAATTAATTATACCTTGGTAAGCTTTTATGATGTTTATCATAGAATGTTCTGTATGAATCTAGATTTCCAACAAGTAACATTTAATTTACCTCATAACTCTAATCTTATCTAAACTTTTCAGAGAGTATGAAACTATACTATTAACACCCAGGAGAGGTCTCAGAACCTACTGTCGAGTTTAACAACTGAAGTTCAATCTTAGTTAGGGGAGAATTTATTTTAGCAGTTTTCCTCTGATGTCCCCAAGAAAACCACAGCATTTACATTCACACACATAAGCATAAACAAATACACATATACAAATGAAAATAAATTAAAATACAATAGAAATCTAAAATATAATATTATATATTAATAACTGGCTTGTCCATAATCAAGAATGACATGAATTAATAAGTAAAATGTTTCACATATGAATTTTTTCTTTATGAGTAATATTTTTTTGTGTGAATGGTCTCATTTCAGGTTTCTGAGATTTTTCCAAGTAAATATAAAATAAGAATGGGCTCCCAGTGTTGCTTCACAAAGGAATATAGCATTTACACATAAGACAAAGTATCAACTTAAAACCACATATTGGGTAGAATACCCAATTCAGGATAAGGTCAGATTTCCTGTGGTTGAAGACAGAAGGATCCAGGAGGTAGGTTGTCAAAGGTCAGCCAGAAGAATAATTAAATAAAAGCTCAGGGGCAGGTTTAGAGGCATCCTGAATTTTAACTGCCCGACTCTTGCCCTGCACTTTGACTACCTGGCAGGAACTAAAACATTCTGTAATTAAAATGTAGAGAACTCAATGGAAAATCAAAGCTAAGAAAAGGAAAGAAAAATGAATAAAGGTAAGAAAGAGCATTGTGCTCTGCTACTGCTAGACCACGGGAGTAGAAGCCACATTTTTTTTCTTTGAGACAGCTATATGCTCATGTACCTTAAAGAAAGCCTGCCCAGGCCTACAGGTACAGCAGGAGCCTTAGAGTAGAAAAGCTCAAAAGACGCTGTTTCGCACAGAAAGCTGAGTTTCTACATCAATATTTATACCACTTATAAGTAAATCTTTTTATTTATACTACTTATAAGTGAACTAAAATTTATATATAATTGCTGCTTATATTGTTCATTTATTTATTATATTTTAATGAAGTTCTATTTATATTTCAAATATATTTGTATGCTGAAGAAAGAAAATGGAATATATCAATAAATAAGTGAAATGAAAAATTAGTGGCTTTAGAGAACTTTATTTTACATTTATTTTCTTTTATTGAAAATAGATTCTTTTCTCATGCAATGTATCTCATTATGGTTTCATCTTCCTCTACTCCTCCTAGCTCCTCCCCTCGGGATCCACTCCCTTTCTGACTCTCATTAGGAAAAAAAAAAAGGCTTCTAAGAGTCAACAGGAAAATAAAACAAAATATAGTATACGATAAAACAAAAACCATCATATTGAAATTGGACAAGGAAAACCAATAGTAGGAAAGAGCCTGAAGAGAAGACAAAAGAATCAGAGTCACTAGTTACACGTGAGAGTACCGTAAAAGTCACAGGACTGAGTAACAATTCAATTGAGTTGTTGGCTCAGGGGGTCCCAAGGAAATCCCCAAACAACCCAGGTTATTTCCAGGAAAATGGTTTCTCTCCACAAATTGACAGCTCAGTCGCATTGCCAAGGACAATGCCCCACACAACTCATTGAACATGAAGAACTCAAGCTGGTGCCTACACAGAACCATCACCCTTATGTTCCAATGTCTTTGGTGTGGGAAGGCACTGTGCAGAATACCAAAAGAGAAATGTAAACATCACCCAGACATGCAACCTTTGATCTACAATCTGTCCTTCCTGCAAGATAGACTTGGACAATTATGGCACAAAACTTTGAATTGACTTAAGGCCCCTTCCATGAGATGGAACCCACATATGATACTGTTGTGTGACCAAGAACCAGAGACTAGATAGCACAGAGACCTAGGGTAAAATCAAATAAATACTATTAGTCTAAAGAAAGGTGATGTTGTGGAATATTATTTTAAGATATTGGTATTTTTTTATACTGCATTTGTTTAACTCTGTGTAACGGTGATTTTTTTATTTATTTAATTTTACCTGTCTAAAACACTTGATGGTCTAATAAAGAGCTGAACAGCCAATAGTGGGGCAGTAGAAAGGACAGGTAGGGCTGGCAGGTAGAGAGTATAAATTGAAGAAGAAACACGGAAGAAAATAAAGGAGAAAAATAGCAAGGAGAGGACACAAGGGGCCAGCCACCCAGCCTCCCAGCCAGCCACGGAGGAAGAGCAAAAGTAAGATTACAGAAGTAAAGAAGGGAAAAGGTTCAGAGTAAAAAGGTAGTTGGGATAATTGAAGTTTTAAGAAAAGCTGACAAAAAACAGGTCAAGCTAAGGCTATGCATTGCTAAGAGAAAGACTCCATGTGCGATTTATTTAGGAGCTGGTTGAGAGGCCCTCGAAAAAGTCAAAAGAGTAAAAGAGTATACAACAAAGTAACTCTTGATGATACTCTAACATATTCACAGGTTCCTTACTCATTCTTCATCATAGAAGCTTCTTACTGTAGCAGATGGGAACAGCTAGACATCATACAGAGAAAGAGTCCTTAAAGCACACATCTCTAAATGGGATATTTCCATTAAATCCTTTCTTTCAGAGCTGAGGGAAACCCACAGAAGAGGAAGCTAAAAGATTGTAAGAGTATTTGAGGGGATGGAGGACACCAAGAGAGCCGGCCCTCTGAATCAACAGAGCGAAACTCATATGAACTCACAGAGTCTGAAGCAGCAAGTGCAGGACTGACATGGTCTGCATAAAGTCCTCTGCATATATGTTACAGCTTTCCGGAAGTGGAAATAGAATAGATTTTGTGGGTGGGCTGGAGGATGATGAACTTGGGAACAGTAGGGATCAGATGGGGAGGAATACTGGGAGAAATGACTGAGGTTGGGGGGTGTTTCAGGGACAATGTGGACACCTAGTGCAATGGGAACTCCGTGGAATCTACAACAGTAACCCTAGCAAAGATTCCTAGGAATTGGGGACATGGAGCCTGAACCAGCTGCCTCTGTAACCAAGCAAAGTGATCTCAAGTGGAGGGATTGTGTAATAGGGGGTGACTTGTTCATCCCGGCCACCCAGAACCAAAATAACAACACAGAAACTGTATTAATTAAATCATTGCTTGGCCCATTAGCTCTAGTTTCTTATTGACTCTTACATAATAATTTAATCCATTTCTATTAATATGTGTATCACCACATGACTGTGGCTTACCAGGTAAAATTCTGTCTGGCTCCAGCAGGGCTACAGGGCTTCTCTCTGACTCCACTGTTTTCTCTCTCAGTATTCAGTATTGTTTTCCCTGCCTACCTCTTTTCCCTGTGCAGGCCCAAGACAGTTCCTTTATTTATCAATGGTAACCACAGAATACAGAGGGAAATTTCACATCAGGATTGGAACACCAACCTAGTCACAAAAGCTTTGACTTACAGTTTTTCCTGCCTGTAGAGTGTTCTGGGACCTGAACCTAGGGTAATTGTCATCAAAGAGACCAGAGAGACTTCATTCAGCAACTGATGGGAGCAGATGCAGAATTCTACAGTTAAACATTAGGCAGAGCTCAGGGAGTCCTGTGGAGGAGCAGAAGGATGGACCAGAAGAACCAGAGAGTTCAGGGACATTATGAGAACACAGCCCACAGAATCAACTGACTGGGACTTTTAGGGGTTCACAGAAATCAAGGAGTCTGTAGGGGTCTGATCTAGGTCCTCTTAATATATGCTGTGGCTGAATAGCTTGATTTTCCTGTGTGATTCCTAACAGTGGGAACAGGATATCTCTGACTCTCTTGCCTACTTGTGTACCCTTATTCCATCAGGCTGCCGAGTCCAGCCTTGATGTGATAGCATTTTCCTGGTCTAATTGTATTTTTTTTATGGTGTGTACGGTGGATATCCATGGGAAACCTGCTTTTTTCTGATGGGAGGTAGAGGGGTAGATTTGCTGAATATGGGACATGCCTGGGGAATGTGATGTGGGGGAGGTGTAGGGGAGGAGAGGTAAGGGAAACTAGTTTGGATTTAATATATGAGAGAAGAATAAAATATACTGAGAGGAGGGAGGGGACACTGTGATTGGGGTGTAAAATAAATCTTTCAAAATTCTGGAAAATTTTATGTTCGTTAACTTGATCACAATTACTCTCTGGGAGACAACACAACTTTGCTTGCAAGTCATTGCAAAAATTAATCTGTACGTTATAGTTACTCTTTTATAAACCTTCAAAATAAGCATTTATTGTAGGCGATACACTAAGCACTTAAAATATACCAAGTCACTAGTCTTCAGTATCTTACTATGCTATCTTATTATTATCATTGCTTTTTAGCATAAAGAAAGCACAGCACACAATTATTAAAAGACAAATAGGACATTTCAATCTGTCTGAGGCAACACAGTTCTAGAGTTTGTGTTTATAATTATGATATCATGTCGGATAGTGAATTATACCATTTCTTCTTCAATCAAAATATTCAGTTAGTAAAACTTACTAGAATATATAGAAACAATTGGGAGTCTCCTGGCTGAGAACCTGATTTTGGAGTAGTTTAGGGCAGGGGCAGAGTAAGAATAAGCTGAGAACAAAGGATTGCAATTGCAAGGAGAACAGATAAGTGTAAAGGGAGAGGCCACTTGTTGGTTCCTGGCCACCCAGCCCCAAAATCATCACACAGAAACTGTATTAATTAAATCACTGCTTGGCCAATTACTTAAGTGTATTGCTAGCTAGCTCTTACATCTAGAATTAACCTATCTCCATTACTTTATATTTTACCACAAAGGTCGTGGCCTACAGGCAAGGTTCCTCTATATGTCTCCTGAAGTGGCTCCATGGCTTCTCTCTGACTCCACTTCCTTTCTCCCAGCATTCAGTTTAGTTTTCTCCACTTATCTAAGTTCTGCCCTTATTATATATATATAATAAGTGGTATTTGAGGATGCTGACACCTTTGTAACATGATAAGTTAAGCCAGTTACCAGCAGCTGATGCTTCTCACACTTAAAACATGAAGATTTGAAAGCACATGAACTGACATCTTAAAGCATGTCTCACTTCAAAAGCATGAAACTTTGAAGTAAAACAGCTTTTTCACTCAAAAGTAAATCAACTTACAGAAAATGCTCAGTGTTTCCTTGTTTCTTAACAGTTTATTTCAAATATTTTCACAAATACAATTTTGGTTGCTGTTTTAAAACAGCATCAGCTTGTTTGAAACTCTACAATTAGATGAAAGGGCCCTGTGTTTTTCTTCATATTATTTTAGTGGTATGATTTAAACTGACTTTTCCCGAGTCAGCATTCTGGGCACCCCTGCATGTGTAGCAGCAGTGACCTCAAAATTTCAGTAACAATAACAGTCAGTTTAAGTCTTTTATTCACCTTTTTTTCTAATAGATTTATAAATATTAACGTAGTTAAATAACATGCTGTACAATAAGTAAGGCAATATCCTTATTTAGTGTTTATGATACACACTTACATAAAATGTCTAATAGCAATATTTTTTTCCACTCAAATATTTACACTTCCTTCCCTCCTCCCAATCCCCTCCTGCTTCCCCACTCACCCTCCTCCCTTTCCTTCCCTCCTTGAGAGAGGGCAGGGAACTCTGCTCAGTGGGAAGTCCAAGGCCCTTCCCCCTACATCCAAGCCTAGGAAGCTGTGCATCCATATAGACTAGTGTCCCAAAAAGCCAGAACATGCCGTAAATACAAGTCCCAGTGCCTTTATCAGTGGCTTCTCAGTCAGCCCCCATTGTCAGCCACAATCAGAGAGTCTGGTTTGATCACATGCTCATTCAGACCTGGTCCAGCTGGATTTGGTGAGCTCCCATTAGAACAGGCACACTGCCTCAGTGGGTGGACCAACCCCTTTCGGTCCTGACTCCCTTGCTCATCTTCTCCCTCCTTCTGCCCTTCAACTGGACCTTGGAAGCTCAGTCCGTTCCTCTGATGAGGGTCTCTGTCTTTATCTCCATCCGTCGCCGGACAAAGATTCTATGGTGATATTCGAGATAATCATCAGTTGATAGTGGGCAAGGGACAGTTCAGGCACCCTCTCCTTTTCTGTCCAAAGACCTAGCTGGAATATTTATAACTATTGCCTGAAAAGTTACTTTCTTATTCTGGTTTATCTTGCATTCTAAATTATTCTTCATTACACATCTAAAATAATCTTTTCAGATTTCCTAGGTATATGTGAAGGTTTCAAATTATTAATAAAGTTGTGTAATTACAGCATGTATGACATCCCATATATTGAGATTTTTCCCTTGTGGAAATACCTCTCATGTTTATTCACAATAAATTTTCTTGTGACTCAAATCATTCTACTTATGCTTAGGCAACATTTTCTTTGTGCTTTCTCCATGTACTACAATCTATTTCACATTCTTATATATTTAGCCATTGTGAAGGCCATTGATTCTTCTATGACAAACAAGGAGACATTTCTGTTTGGAAATTATGTCAGAGCATGAGATCAAGTTACAGCAGGTTGCAATTTCAGAGGCTTAACGTATAATTGGAATTGCAGAGTAAATACATGTTGACAATATAGAAAGCATCACAATAGTGGAGAATGAAACTTAGAATTGCATTCAAGGAGAATGCAATGGGGGAACTACTGAGCTTAATAATGGAATAAGATGTTGGTCATATATAAATATAATGGAGAGGGGCACATAAAGGATTTCTGAAGAAGTATTTCTGGAAGCTAAGGACTGAAATTTACTTAGGATTAAAAATACTACTATATAGAGGTGTCTCTAGAAAAACCCCAGAAAAAGGTGACAAACATTTGAAAATTCCTGTTGGAGACCACAAAAGGCAATGAATACCCATTAGACCATTTGAGACCTCTGCTGTAGTCTAACTGCTTACATTTTACACCATTCTTTTCCCATTTATCATATATGAAGATTCTCATATATCAAAGTAACATCTATTCTCAAATGTTAGTTATTCTAACCAAGAGAATAGTTGGGATACAGGCCTATCTACAGTATATTTCAATAAAATGAGGATAGGCTTGTAACTTCACATCATAATCACAAAATATCAACTGAACAGAACAGTTTTATTTGAAATTCCTGCTTAGATTCAAATGCTTTTGGAAAATCCTTCAATCATTTTTTTTTTAGAAAAAAAGTAGACATAAAAAAGACTTCTAAGGAGCTTACTTTTACTGGAAGCCATATCTTTGATCCATTGTGGACTTGTTGGGCAATACTTTTAGTATACTTTTAAGACACGGTGTCATAAAAATTGTTCAGGTGAAGAGAATGCTCTCTTTAAAAATTATTTTAAAAGGATATTAGTCAAATAATTACTGAAAATAATTTTGAAGTATATTTTCTAGATGAAATTTGTCTATTAAAATGGGTTATGAACCTGATCAAATAGTTTTCAAAATAAGAAAAATAGATAGGAAATATCTCAAAAATGTTCATTATAATTACAAATTAGAGAAATACAAATGAAACAACTTTGATATTTAATCTTCTCACCTTTGAGTTGTTTGTCAGAAGAGTCCAAGAAACTCTTCAAATAACACAGTCTATTGCTGCTACCCTTGGTTGTTATCCATACATTCTATGGTGGCCACCCCTACATTCTTGTCTATCACCCTGCATTCCAGCTTTCTTGGAATAAGAAAGTATTCTGAACCTTACCAAAAGAGACACAAACACAAAACCAGCCACAAACTCTTTGATCTATAATGCTGTTTTGCCTGCAAGATGTGCCAGAACAATGGTGGCACAAAGCCTGTGTCATTAACCAACCAAGAACTGATTCGACATTAGGTTTATACCAGGAGATGGATCTAATACTCAACACTGTTATTGACCAAGAACCAGGGACTAGACAACCCAGGAACCTACGGTAAAAACAAGTACTACTGTCCTAAATATATAACTCCTAATGACATTCTTTCATATCCATTAATCAGTGTCTGACTCAGCCTTCATCAGAGAATATTCCTTCTGCAGCAAATGGGAAAAAAAAAAGAAGAAACCCATAGCCAGACATTATACATAGTGAAAGATCTTGGAAAATCCAGCCTAAAATGGGATGTCTTCATTAAATGACTCCTCAGAGCTCAGGAAACCCTGCAGAAGAGGAGGCATAAAGACTGTAAAGATGAACTCTTTTTCTTCTGTTTGTCTTGTCCAAGTCCAGTGTGATAGTTTTTGTTTTATCTTATTTTTGTTTGTTATTTTATTATTATTCCATAGAAGCCTGTCTTTTTTATGAGAGACAGAAAGGGAATGGACCTGGATGACAGGGCAGGTAGGGAGACTCTGGGAGGAGTACTGATAGGAGAAAAACATAATTGGAATATATTAAGTGAAAAAATATATTTTCAGAAAGAGAAAAAAAGAAAACAAATGAGTATAGATCAAGGCAATGGTATAGAAAGGGAAACACTTCATGGTGGATTATATCTGATACAGTCACTCTGGAAATCAGTGTAGGGAAATCTCAAAAATTTTGATTTAAATGTATCATATGATTCAAACATTCCATTCTTTTACATAAGCTCAAATGGCATGACATCCTACTCCACAGAAATCTGCTCAGCCATCCATGGTCATTGCTACTCTATTCACAATATCTAGGAAATAGACACCATCTAAAATTTCCCTGCCTAAAGGATAATTAACAGGGCACATACACACAATAGAATATCATTCGTTTGAAAAGAAAAATGAATTTTTCAGGTAAATGGATAGACTTAGAAAATATTATGCTGAGTGAGGTAATCCAGACACAAGAAGACAAACATCACAAGGTATCTCTGATTTGTGGTTTCTATCTCCCTGTCTTCAGATGTACCTGGAGTAACCACAGAACATAGAAGCAAAAGGAGACTATATGGGAAGGAAGGAGCTCTCAGAGGGTAATAGCACAATACATTTGCTATGAAGGACAGAATGGAAAAAAAGGGGAGGTAGTTGTGCAAGGAGGAGAGAGGGCATTACAGAATAAGAGAATTAAATAAATAATATAAAATGTTTGATAAAACATTAAAAATCATATTGTATTTATCTAATATATACTTATATATAAAATTGTAAATTATATATCTAATAGTATATATACATACTTATTCCAGAATGGCACTTGGAGAAGACAAGATGAATCTGGCCCAGAGACCTCCAC
>NC_022020.1:15254965-15287231 GCF_000317375.1 Microtus ochrogaster | reverse complement strand
TTCTGACATAGCTGGAAGAGAAGCCTAACTAGGAAAAGAAGGCTAATTCTTTTGGGTCTTTTAAAATTACCAAATTACTTGAATTCAAAAACAATAATGAAGCTAACAATTTTCTATGGAAAACTTCCTAATTTTTCATAAATAAATATTGCCATATTGCCATAAAGTTTATCTAAATTGCTTATGATCGCTGGAACTAAAATATAATTTCTTCGTTCCACTTTTACCACTGAAAAATTTGCATGTGTAATATATAAAATCATGTTTATTATAAATCAGTAGGTTGGTGTACTATAAGTAAATGAACCAAACAGCTTCAGAATTGATGTGACATCTCATTATACTCTGCAGAGCATATCTGGGGAGTAAACTTGTTACAAATGTGTCACTAGCTGATGGCTCCTTGTTCTCAATTCTAATCCTTGGCTTGACATCAAATAAATTCAACATAATCAGTAATTGTCTTCACTTACATATGAAAAGATTGGCTCACTATTCATCCATTCTCATCTATAATTGCTACTATAATACAATTTTAATCTTTGAGTAGTATTATAGGTTTCACGTGTAAGTGTCTTTTTTATAAATTTCTGTATGCATATATATTTGCATATACATATCTATTAGACATACATTGGTCAGTCTAAGACTTCTTCCCTAAACTCATCATACTAAAAATACATTATATTTGCTTCCAATACGTTTTTAAAAATGTGTGATGGTTTGAATGAAAATAGTCCACACATGCTCATGTGTTACAAGACTTGGTCCCTGGTTTGTGGAACTGTTGTTGGAGGAGTTGTATAATTGGAAACAAGCTGAGCGGTTTCAAACCCTAGGCCATTTCCACTAATGATCTTTCTGTGTTCTACTTGCAGAAAATGACTTGAACTCTCACTGTTGTAGCAACATCAAGCCTGCCTGCTTGCTGCCGTGGTCCCCACCGTGATGGTCTTGTACTCTGGCTGGAGCCCTAATGCCGTAAGTTAAGAGCTTTGTTTTCTTGGTTGCCTTGGTAATGATGTCTTGTCGTGGTGTCAGAAAAGTAGCTGAGACATTATGTTTATGAAATTTATGTAACAAAAGAGACTTTGAATATAGTGAAAATTGGATTGATATGTTCCGGATTTCAATCTGCCCTTTTATTTATCCTGCATAATTATTAAACCGTAACTATCAGTGCTTATACCAGAAAGGAGGAACATAGATTTCTCTCTTCTTTAGTATCAGCCATGACTTTATATTTTTAACGTATCCAATGGTCTTATTTTAAAGTATAATGTTCTTGATGCTGTAGTCACTAATGAGTGATAATACCATTAAGATGTGTTGGAGACACACATCAGTTTACCCTCTCTGTGAGTACTCTTCCAAAATTGTGCCTTAGATTGTTCAGAAGACTTATCATAAAAGAAATTAGAAGGCTAGGGAACTAGATGAGGTATATTAAGAGTTCAATAATATGTAACATTCAAAGACGAGTGGATCTTCAATTGTAATAGAAAATGACGTAGGTTACAAAGGATGCACCCTTGTTTGTAGATTGCACGGTAGGTTATGTTATTAAATTCTACTTGTTATCAGGACATTGTTTTAGATTCAGTAATGGGTTGGTGTGGGACAAAAAAAAAGCCTTGCTAAAAAGGACTTTCAAATTATATGTGTCACACAGTATGTAACAACTTTCACATATGATAAGAGGGGAGTTGATGGAGCACAGCTGGGTAATGATGACCTTTGATCACTCCACCATTTCTTTATATCTTGTGGGAGTTTTAAAACTGTCATAATATTATTTTTGAAGGAAATCAAACTTCAAATAGTGAGGTGGATTTCTCACCTCAGTTAGTGGTACCATTCTCTTGGCTAGTGTCCTAGACTACACAAGAAGCAGAGAGTGAGCTAAGCACAAGCATTCATCAAACTCTGCTTCTTGAATGTGGATATGGTGTGAATAGATAAGTTAATCTTCTTCTGCTATGAGTGTTTACCATGTTCAACAGTAATTAAAAACTTTGAGCACAAATAAACCTTTCTTCCTGAAGTTGAATTTGTCAGGCATTTTTATCACAGTAACAGGAAGGGTAAATAAGATGATAGAGATCATCTGAAAAAGGAAGGGAACCAATAGATGGGTAAAAGGGAGATAAATGTGAAAATTATCAGATGCATATTATCAAAGTACCTTAGACAAGTGGAAAGGTATGAAGAAATATATCACTTTATACATGTTATATATACTAATAAAAGCATCCATTTTCACCTCTGAAAGTATTATGCAACCTATGTACACAGGAATATTAAGCAAGCACATAAAAGTAATATAAACTTTAATAAATCACATAAACTTATTTTAGAGCAATTCTTTTGAATACATGCAGTTTTAACACTTATTTTTAGAGGAAATAAGCATTATCCTTAACTGAATGTACTGAATATGCGACAATTTTCAGCCAAATGTGTGATACTTCAGGCTGTAGAACATCTTCAACAGTTTTTGAAGTTGATTGATATTATGATTTTATAATCAGTGCTGAAAATATCACTCATATAAATAGGGACATTTCAGAAATTGTTAGAAATTCTACATTAGTTATATGCAAAACTTCGAGTGTTTTTACTTTATGACACTCAAGGCAGCAACTCAAACAGTATCTTTAAAATTTAACATTCTAACGCAATGCACTCAAAATGTACCACTTGTATGGTTATATCTTGCAGAATGATGATAAGAAAATATTGTCTTTTCTGAAGTTAAGCCATTATATTTCTACAAAAGCTGAAAGTTTTGTATATAAAGTAAAGCCACTCTACTTATAACATTTAATAGTCTGCAGTATGAGCAAGGTGTTTCAGGTATTGTTTGCTGACATTGTATGTCATGAAGACATGTCCACTGCACAGTGAGCATTTAACATGTATTCAGAAGCAAATACACAGTTAAGTCCTGTGATGCAATACAGCTGAGTTCTGGACAAAACACCTCAAACTTGTGTTTATGGTACTGGATTAATTTTTAATAGTTCCACATTTTAATACATTTATTGTTACTAAATTTTTCAAATCATCACATTCAGTTATGTTTCCCTATGGGGTCTCCATCCACAATTTAAAAAGCTAGAACTTAGACAAAAAGTTTTCATTCTAATTTTTTCTTCTGGGGGACTAGGAAGTACAAAAAAACAGTACTAAAATTCTAATCTTAGTGAGATCTTTTTATGCCTACAGATAAATGTTTTCTCACTGTGTCCTGCCATGGAGGACAAGAGAGAATCCAAGTAAGGACATTAATCCCTTTATGGAGGCCCACATTCAGGATTTCATATAGACCAACCACCTACCAAAGCTACACATTTCTGAATTTGAATTGGATTTGAAATGCCCACGTAGGCTCATGTACTTAAATGCTGGGTCTCCAGTTTGTGGCATTGTTTAGTAAGGTAACGGATCCTTTATAAGATGCAGACTTGGTAGAAGTCTGGCACTGGATCCTGGCTTTGGGTTTATAGCCTCACCTCTCTTCTTTTTGTTTCCTGTTATTAGATAAAAATCTCATGAGCAGCTTACTGCTCCTTCAGGCATGTCATGCATTATCTGCAGTTATGGATCATCCTCTTGAATGATAAGCCACATAAACCTCTTTGAGTGAGTTACTTTGGTTCATGGTATTTTATCACTGCAACAGAAAAGTAATGATTACATTCTGAAACCACCAGTTGTGGTCTGTTCATCATGTAACCCAAACAGAAGGCTATAAATATTCAGTTTATAATAGTACCCTTCATTATTTTCATAGTATAGGAGAAATCTGTGAGATTTTTTTTTTGTTTTTTTTTTTCTAGACAGGGTTTCTCTGTGGTTTTGGAGCCTGTCCTGGAACTAGCTCTTGTAGACCAGGCTGGTCTCGAACTCCCAGAGATCTGCCTGCCTCTGCCTCCCGAGTGCTGGGATTAAAGGCGTGCGCCACCACCACCCGGCCCGAAATCTGTGAGATTCTTTACAGATAAGAATGCCTGCAAGTTTTTATATAAGGGCACCTTTCCATGGAGAATGAAAATTAGATTACCACAGTAAAGATGAAGGGAAATGGTTATAAATGATTTATGTTCATGGGTTAATATTGTGAAATAGAGATAATTCACAAGAATAAAAGGAATGGGGGAAAAGACAAGGTGGACTGGGAAAAGAATTTATATGTATTGGGCTTTACGAATTACACTAGGCGCTAAATGACTGTTAATTGATTTTACTTAAGAAATTCTATAGTAGAAAAAAATAAACAGTGAATATAACAATAATTTGTAAAGTATTGTTTGCTATGGACTTAGTTTCAACTAACACCTTAAATTTCTTAAGCAAATGTTACCTAGCCTATAGTATCTTTCTGAACTGTCATTTTATAGTTCAGTATCAATTTTATCCTCAAGTAATATAAATATTAAAGTATTGTTAAAAAAGATACATATAGAGATGACATTTTCCAACCAAGAAATATCAAAGTGTTATATTATCTCTTATTATTTATCTTCACTTTCTATTGGAAACATTCTAGTTGTACTTGGAATCTTAATTCCCTCTTTAATGTTGAATGAACAATGAAACCTATCACTCTGACTGAGTCTCTAGGACTGCATACAATGGTAGTAAGGTGGCAAAACTGCCAAAGGGCACACAGTCTTTCTGGGATTGGTTTTACAGATATGGTCATGAACAAATTTTCACACAGCAATTTTCTATTAATAAAATAAAGCATAGGGATCTCTAGAAAGAGTGTTTAAAAAGTCAATGAGAAGGACAAGTAGACCAAGTAAAGCAATGTAAAACAGTGTTGGTTTATGTTTGGGTGAAACAAAGGTATCTCTGCTAGGAATCATAGCTCAATGTTTGCTAACATGCTGGGGTCACTGTAGGGCAGAAAGGGGTAGAAGGAAGGAAGTTTAAATATGTTCCATTTTTTCCCAAGGAGGCCACTGATAGGAGTTAAAGAATATTAGGTTATTGATAAATATGCTTTCATGCTGGCTTTTTCCTGGGGTCCATGAAATAGGACAGTTAAAATTCTAAAGAAGCAATGTTATATTACTTCTAAAACCAAATTACTATAGCTACTGGAGTTGCCATAGTTCAGCCAATAGACGGGTTTTACAAAATTATGTGGGCCTGATTACCAAGGCAAGCAAAATTTTTAATAAGATCACATAATTCTGATGCACATGAAATGCTCAAGAATATGGTTTGGACAGATACAATCAATACATATTATCAAATGTATAAAATTTTTCAAGACATTATATATAATTATATTTTAGATAACTAGATAGATAGTTCACAAAGTTTAATTTGTAAAGTACCTGATTTACTTCAGATACTTAGACCTCAATAAATTTCTAGCACATCTAATGCCAGTATTGTAATGATAGAGGACAGAGATAGGAATGGTCTTGAAACTAACTGGTCATTGGACAAATCAATGTGCTCATATTGATTGAAATTGTCAGGAGATGGGGAGGGTGGAAGGAGAGGGAAAGAAATAATGAATTAAAGAATTAAAGAGCAGAAAGTAAAGAAGTCTATCTGTGGCTTTTATTCACACAGCCCTTTAATATACACCTACAAACACATGTACACAGGGACATATACCATATCCAAAAGCAGAGAGAGAGAGAGAGAGAGAGAGAGAGAGAGAGAGAGAGAGAGAGAGAGAGAGAGAGAGGAGAAAAGATGTGCGTTGAACTGCAAAGAATATAAAGAAGGCGACACTCTAAAACCTAATTCTCTTCAGACTACAGTATACTCACATGACATTTTTGACACTTTTGGATGTGTGATGTTGTTCAAAGTGAGATTTAGGAGGACTATAGCATGGACCTAATGCCACCCAGCAATTAAAACAGTGCTTCAATCAATAGAAAAATGGTGTTGCAAATGAGGAGATGAAAAATGGGGCTTTAAAGGCAACTGCTTTAGAATCCAGCCTGAATGTATTTATTAATTGATTTTTTATTGAGCTCTACATTTTCCTCTGCTCCCCTCCCTGCCTCTCCCCTCCCGCCTTCAGCCCTTCTCCAAGGTCCCCATGCTCCCAATTTACTCAGGGGTTCTTGTATTTTTTTACTTCCATGTAGATCAGATCTATGTAAGTCTCTCTTTGTGTCCTCATTGTTGTCTAAATTCTCTGGGATTGTGGTTTGTAGGCTAGTTTTTTTTTTTTTTGCTTTATGTTTAAAAATGACTTATGACTGAATACATATGATAATTGTTTTCTGGGTCTGGGTTCCCTTACTCAAAATAATGTTTTCTAGCTCCATCCTGCAAAATTTAAGATGTCATTTTTTTTTCTGCTGTGAACATAGTTGAGCACATATCCTTGTGACACAATTCAGCATCCTTTGGATATATACCCAAAAGTAGTATTACTGGGTCTTGAGGAAGGTTGTTTCCTAATTTTCTGAGAAAGCTCCACACTGACATCCAAAGGAGTTGTACCAGCTTGTATTCCCTCCAGAAATGCAGAAGTGTTCCCATTACTCCACAACTTCTCCATCATAAGTTGTCATCAGTGTTTTTGATCTTGGCCATTCTTACAGGTGTAAGATGGAAGTGGCTTGATACTATTGCTTTTGGACTCATGAAGACTGAAGTGATAAGCATGATGCCTGCATGGATCTACATCGGGTTCTCTGTATATATGTCTTATTGTATTATGTTTTGTCATGTTTAGTTGTCTCTCAGAAGCCTGTTTTTTTTTTTCTGAAGGGAAATTGAAGGGGAATGAATGTAGGGTAGAGGGGAGGTGCAGGGGAGCTGGGAAGAGTGGAGGGAAGGGAAACTGTGTTTGGGATATACTATATGAGAGAAGAATCTATTTTCAACAGAAAGAAAACAATTAAGTTGAAGGAAAAATTAATTTAAATGTATATATAGTACAAACACTAAATTGAAAGTTATAATGCATACACTGAGGACCTGGTACAGACCCATGCACACCCTGTGCGTGTAGCCTCAGTCTTTGCTAATTTATGAGCTTTTATCATGTTGATTTAGAGCATCTTGTTTCCTTTGTGTCCTCCACCACTCTGGCTCTTGTACTCTTTCTGAATGCTCTTCTGCAGGGGTCCCTGAACCATGATAGAGAATCCTATCCAAGATATCTCTTTCCCTCTCCCTCTCTCTCTGCATAATGTCTGGCTATGGGTTTCTATATTTGTTCTTCATATGCTGCAAGAGGAAGAGTCTATGGTGATGGTGGAACAAGGCTCTGATCTATGAGTATAGCATAGGGTGTGAGTAGAACAAGGCTTTATCTGTGAGTATCATATAGTATGTGAACAAGTTTCATTACCTTCTCTTGGGCTTTTTTTTTCTTCTGTTGGTTTGTCTTTTCCAATTTTGATTTGATAGTTTATGTTTTATCTTATTCTATTTTGTTATATTTTAAAAATACATAGATGAATAAATAAGCAAATGAATGAATGGAAACCTAGCCAAAAGGGTAAAGGTTAGCAACTAAAATGTTATTACCCTGAGGCGAAGAGGGTAAACCAGCTTTTTCCAATGGAGTGACACTGGGTATATCAACCACTCCAAGGTAGGCCTCATTGATGTTCAGGAATAGATGACAAATATATAATGGACTGCATTGTTTTGGGGTGCTTTTATTAAGTCGCAGTTTGGTGGGGTTTTATTTTGTTTATTTTTCTTTTGGGGTGTTGTTTTATTTTATTTTCTTTATTTTGTGAAGTTTTATTTGCTTTTTTGATAAAGAAGTTCAGCAAATGGAGGGGAGAGGAATTGAGGGAGGGAAAATATTATAATAATAATATATTTAAATTATAAACTATTTTAAATAATAAAAATAAAACCATATAATAGTCTTCTATTTCAGAAAAAAGAAGTTAGGCAATTATATGAATATAAAGAGAGAAGACACTGGACCTATTAGCTATACTCATTGCAAATAAGCTCCCACTTATTCTATAATTCAGGCGATTTCTCTTAGTCTATCTGTGCATTTGTTGATTCTATGTGAATCTAGGATCAACCTCTTTTGTTCTATGGTCCTATCTGCAAAATAAATACCCTTACTTTTTCTCTTTCTGTTCAAAAAGTGATAATGAATACGGCATTATAAGCACAGCCAAGAACTCTAAAGTGATGTATTCAAGTTTCAACAAAAATGGCTGTTTAATAATGCTTCATAAGTACTGAGCCTGCTGAAGGTTACTTAAGGAGTTCTGGGTAGTGCTATAATATGGTTGATGGATGCTCAGTTTATAGAGAACCAAATTTATTACATTGTACATTTAAATAGAAAGCCTAAAAAAGTAAATGCTGAAAAGCAGTGCCTATTTATAGTTTATTGGCACTGTAAAAACTTGTGAGGTTAGAACTCTCTTTGGAAGAAGTATTTGTACCAGAAAAGAAAGTCAGGGTGTATTATATGAAATCCCATGGATAAGTACCAAGGACAGAACCAACATTGTCCTAAATCAGAAGACTCATATTCTGCTGCAACTGATTGGTGAGTCGGGCACTCCCTTGTGTCAGTAATTTACCTGCATTCACCAAGTCTACCTTAGAAAAATCTTCAGTTCTGAAAATAAAAATGAAGAATTTTTATGTTAATATTTTTATGATGATAATTATGTATAATTGTAATAATTCTTTCTTTGGACTGCCAACTGCCAAATAATGATATGGAGACTTCATATTGATTATGAAAGTTTGGTCTTAGCTTACGCTGTTCCCAACTAGTTCTTACAACTTAAATTAACCTGTTTATATTAATTTACATTCTGCCTGTAGCTAGTTACCTCTCCTCCATACTGTATGACAACTTCCTCCATGTCTCACTAATGTAATCTCTAACTCTTAGATCACTCCTAGAGTTCCTGTTCTCTCTGGATGTCCCTCCTATCCTCTCCTACCTAGCTATTGGCCATTCAGCTCTTTTTTACACCAATCAGAAGGTGCCTAGGCAAGCAAAGTGAAACATGGCACCTTTTCACACAAGGTAATCAAATGTCTTGCAGCATATAGTACAATACAGGAAAGAACAAGGAGTAAATCTTAAATCTAGAAAGAAGGTTGTGAGTGTAACTCTGTTGGGTATAGCCTGTGCACTGTGTACATGCAGCTTAGCTTTCTCCAACTAGGACTGCTATATGACTGTATTTAAGTAAGTAGAATCACTTACTTAAGGTATAAAGACAAATCCATAAAAGCCCAACATTTGCTTTTTAAAGCCGCCTCCATTTCTGCACTGATCAGTAGTTCATTCAAAAGAAATGGATAAATAAAATGTGATACATTTACACAATAGAATATTACTTAGCAATAAAAAAAACCACAATGACAACATAAAATCTGTAGACAAATGGATGGAACTAGAAAAAAATCATACTATATAATTTAACCCAATCTCAGAAAGACAAGTACAAACCTTCATCCAGTAACTGATAGAAGCAGATGCAGAGATCCACAGCCAAGCACTGGGATGAGCTCCAGGAGTCCAGGTGAAGTAAAAGAGAAGGAATTATAAGAACAAGGGTGGTCAAGATGATGATGGAGAAACCCACAGAGACAGACATCCTAGTTAGTGGATGTTCATGGACTCTGGACTGTGCAGTGGATTGCAATAAAGTACAATAAAGTAGTCCCACACTAGCTCAGAATGAAGTATAATAAAGGGTTCTTTATTTAGGGTTAGACTCTCAGAACAACAGTCATTTGTATGAGCGGAAAATAGGAAGAGAATCCAGCAGCCAAGAGAGCAAGCACACATTTCTACATCTGTTTTTATAGTACCAAAGACCACACCAAAGGGGTCCTGCATCTCAGAAGCTATTGGCTGAAAGAGTTCCCACAGCAGGACTGACAGATGTGGATCCTGCATGAGACTGAAATAGGACCTCTGAATATGGATGACAGTTGTGTTGCTTGGTCTGTTTGTGGGACCCTGGCAGTGGGAACTGGACTCATTCCTGGTGCATGAATTGGATTTATGGAGCCTATTCTCTATGGTGGGATGCTTTGCTCAACCTTGATACAGTGGGGGAGGGGCTTGATCCTACCTCAACATGATATGCCAGGTTTTGTTGACTCTCTTTGGGAGGCCTTACTTTTTCTGAGGAGTGGATAGGAGAGGGGAGAGGAGGGAAGTGGGAAGAAGGGAGGGAAGGGGAGGTATGGTTTGTTTGTAAATGAATAAAAAAAATTAAAAAATTAAATGCAAAATGTGAACAAATTGCCTTCCTATGTTAAAAATAAATAAACACAACCTCACTGAAATGAATAGAGAATTAAGTGCCAAATTAAATAACTTCATAACATAGCAGATCCTGGAAGACTGAAGGCAATTCTGTATTCATATTGAGGGAGGTAACCCAGACTCAGAAAGACAAATATCATATGTACTCACTCATAAGTGGTTTTCAAACATAAAGCAAAGAAAACCAGCCTACAATTCACAATCCCAGAGAACCTAGACAACAATAGAACCAACCCTAAGAGAGATTAGATCCTACATGGGAAGTAGAAAAATACAAGATCTCCTGAGTAAATTGGGACCATGGGGACCATGGGAGAAGGTTGAAGTGGAGAGGAGGAGAGAAAAATGTAGATCTCAATAAAATCAATATAAAAGAAAACAAAAAATGGGTTAGAGGCAAGATTAAGGTATGATACAGAAATCCAAGAATGTGTTTTTCCATTTTAAGTACCTAAAAATACTATGTCATGAAAAGTGTGAATTATTGGGTCTTGAGGTAGGGATGTTTCCTAATTTTCTGAGAAATAGTCATACTGATATCCAAAGTGACTGTACCAGCTTGCACTCCCACAAGCAATGGAGGAGTGTTTTCTTTAACCCACATAAGGTGTCATCAGTATTTTTGATCTTGGCCATTTGTGACCCAGCAACAGCAATTTTGGGTATATACCCAAAGAATGCTCAATCATACCACAAGGACATGTGCTGAACTATGTTCATAGCAGCATTATTTGTCATAGCCAGAACCTGGAAAAAAACTTAAATGCCCTCTACCAAAGAATGGATAAGGAAACTGTGGTACATTTATACAATGTAGTACTAGACAGCAGAAAAAAAATAATGATACCTGAAATATGTGGGCAAATGAATACATCTAGAAAACATCATATTGAGGGAAGTAACCCAGACCCAGAAAGGCAAATATTATATGTACTCACTTATAAGTGGCTTTTAGACATAAGCAAAGAAAACCAGCCTACAATTCACAATCAAAGTAGTCAAGACTATAATTAGAATACCCACTGAAACACCTTACCTAAGCTAATGGGAACTCACCAACTTTGGCCTGACTGTGAGAGAACCAGTATAGGTCCAAAACAGACCCTCTGAATGTGAGTGACAGTTATATGGTTGGGGCAGACTGTGGGTCCACTGGCAGTGAGACTAGAATTTATCTCTACTGCTTGTTGTTGTTTTTTTGAACATATTCTCTTTGTAGGGATACCTTGCTCAACCTAGATTTAGTTGGGAGGGCCTCGATTCTGCCTCATACTAATGTGTTAGACTTTGTTGACTCCCCATGGTAAGACTTACCCTCTCTGAGGGGTGAATGGAGGGTAGAATTGGGTGCAGAAGGGGAGGAAGATAGAGGTAACAAGAGAAGGAGTGGGAGTGGGAATTGGATTTAGCATGTAAGAGGGAAAATATAGTTTTTAAAATAAATTAAAATTTTAAAAAAGTGGGAAGAAAAAATCAACATAAATATGGAAAATATACATGTAGTTTGGATTATATATACTATTAGGTTTTCTTTGAATTTTTTTGACTGTGAATGAGCTAAGTACAGAAAGACATTTCATTGGACAGGCTGCTAAGCTAAACCAAAATATATATTTAAAAGTGTCTTGACATCTAAGTCTAAGGATGTGTTTCTTTGGAAAAGAGGTTCTGCTTTTTTTTCACAGAAGATGAGAACCTGTAGATTTCTTCCATGCTAATATGGTTTGATATAATAAGACACCCTGAAAGATCTCTGTGAACTCTAAAAATGTTTCTCCCAACAAAGAGCAGGAAGCAGTTTTGGAAAAGACTACGGCCAAATTCCCAAAATAATTGTTTATAAGTGTTTATTTTATTTTAAAAGGGGTTGATTATAAGTGATTAATGTTCACAATCAATAGTAAGGGGGATATAATATAAAGATGAATACTTTGCATTGATATATAGATCTTGGTCTTTTGATACAAATTAAAGGTTGATTTGTTATACTGTATATATGTTTCTGCTCTTGTGTAAGGTATTGTGTTTGTACAGTACTTTTAAAATGGCAATGTGTAATTAAGAAATACAGATTAATAGATAGTCATCTATAATAGTCAAACTATTGTCATGTTAGTTAGGTTTTCTAGATGTACAGAGATACATTTCAGTTAGATAGATAATCTATAACACTTCAGAGACCTATGGAATATGACATTTAAAATCTTAAAAGAACTTAGACTTTTCTTGACAGTGAGACATGTCGGCTTCTGGCACCACCAATTACTTCAGAGAGGTTGATGGACATTGAAGAAACTCATTGTAGAATTTGCCTTCATTGTGACAAGTTTAAACATTTGAGCAAGAAACTGCTCTTGCTTCGACTGCTTGATAGTATTTTGTATTAACTGGACATGTACGACCTACAGGACAAGGACAAGTGAAGTTTGCCAGACTGAAAAGGGCAGGATGGTCCTTCAGGGTTCCTGCCTCATAGTAGAAACTGCCAGATATTATACAGGACACAAAGGAAAGTGACTGATGGCCAATATAGGCATGACAGGCTTTCAAATTTCCTGCTTCATTGAAAAGTCTGCCAGAAATATGGGCCTGTAGGATGAAGATTAATTCCCTAATGCTACCAAAGAACTTTGAGTGACTGTCCATGCAGTGAGATGTCTCTGTCAATTCTATAGTTTTGGAAGTTGATTACAATGAATTTCTTATTTAGTTAAGTCATATTATACCCTTTTGGAGTCTTTGGTGGAATTGAAGATAGATAGTTATAGTTTTCCTTAGATATGATAAAAAGATTAATTAGATACAAATATTGTAACTGTAATTCTTGCTTGATACCTATTTTGTTATATGTAATTTTACTATGGTAAAGTTACAACCTTCTTTTTTATTTAGACAGAAAATGGAAGATAATGTGGGATTCCCCTCTGTATGCTGTGTTTTATTATTATTGGTTAATAAAGAAGCCGTTTCAGCCTCTGGTAGGGCAGAACAGAGCTAGGCTGACATAACTGAATAGAAGAAGAGTGAAGGCAGAGTCAGAGAGATGTCATGCAGCTGCCAAAGGGCAGACGCCAGAACCTTACGGGTAGGCCACAGTCCCATGATGATGCATAGAAATGGATTAATTTAAGATGTAGAATTAGTCAACAAGAAGCCTGAGATAATAGACCAAGTATTGTAGTGTTGTAATTAATATAGTTTCTGTGTGATTATTCCAGTCTGGACAGCCAGGAACCCAAATTGCAGTCTCTGGTTACAGTGATGATATTCTCAATTGGCCCTACATACATATGAAAATAAGAAAATTATGGATCATGCAGAATAAAAAGCAAGTTTTTCAGTGGATTTCAGAAGTCCTTGAAGCTCACAGTCCAAGGGATGAATTGAGGCAGTCACCTTAAAGTTGAAAAATATATCTGACATTCTCTAAATAGAAATTAGAAGTTATAGCCCTTAAACATGTGTAAAGGTCTATACTTACAAATTTAGAAGTCTTTTTGGAACATTTGTGGTTCTATAACATAAGTCCACGAAGAAATCATAAAAAATTAATAAACTACATGTGACTAAAAAAATACTGTCCTAAATCTTTTGATGTATATTACTTTATCTTTTCACATGCTATAAATGTCTCTATGTAGAGGGTTAAACACCATAAACAAATAAATTAAGGTCTTCTTCATAGTCCTGTGAAAAGGCAATTCACTATGAACATCTAATCTAAAGTATTTAAATTTCCACCTTCCATCATTTCAGAACATGTCTAATGTGTCATCCTAGTAAGTGAGTAGAGCTTCATATAAATCTGATACTATGGGTACAAGACAGGTGAGTTCTGGGTTGAATGGCAATACCAATAACAACACCCAGAGTCTGTGTCATTTTAGGTCTTTACTCCTGTAGCAATTATTGACCTATATACAACAAATGATTCTAGTGCCATTAAGGTTTGAATATAATGTGTTCCCCACAGACTCATGCATTAGAGACTATTTGTCATCTGATGAGTTTGGAAAGATTTATTGGATCCCAAAGATTCTGACTTCTTCAATAGAATCCCTTTTTGGGTTCATCATATGGTGGTTTTATTAGAAGGTATTAGAAATTAGAAAGTATGACCTGGTCAAACTAAGTAGATCATTGGAGGGTGCTTTTGAAGAATATCTTACTTCTACATCCCCAATACTCTCTTGCCCTCTCAATCCTGAGGCTTTTTATCTAACCACAAGTCCATATCAGTGAGAACATGAAGAAACCTCTGAGACCATGTGCCTAAAAAAAGGCTTTCTCACTTCAACTATTTCAGGTATTTGTTATAGCTGACGGAACACAAATATGAGTACACGTATCACTGGGCAAAGGTGATAGAGAAAGTTCAAACTTATGCTCATTACACATCAAAAATGTGCGTATGTAAATCCAGTAAAAGAAACAAAAACGAAGAAGTCAAAAGGAATACCAAAGGTAAGAGAACCACATGCCAAGATACACCACTAGTAGATTACATGATAGAAAGTTGGATCAAGATAACAAGAGTAATATAATTCTGATTAGAGATTGTTTTACAAATGAAGATACTACAGGACATGAGGGAAGTAAATTTTATTTTAAAAATGAAAAAAAGTATTAATTAGAAAAAAACCAAACTGTTTGATCAATTCTATTTTCCAAAATTCACTTCCTCATCTCAAAAGTTTTCCTTGCTTTATTTCTCTACAGAATTACACAGTCCTTGCAGGATTACTCATATTCTTTCTCACTTCACCTACATAACTTCATCTCTGACTGTTAGCAAGTATGTGTTGAAATCTAGCCCAGTTATAAATTCTTTTACCCCAAAAGGGGGAGAGAGAGATGAAAATTAACAACAACAAATATAAGCAAAACATTTATTGAAGCTAGACCAGTTTTAGAATTATTAAAATAATGTAAATTTTCAAATTGCTGTTGACAGGGCCTCATGGAGTCCAAATTGGCTTTAAACTAACTATGCAGCTGAACACGGCCTTGAACTTCTAATCCTACTATTTCTGCATCAAAATGAAGTGTTGTCAATCAAACTCAGAGCTTACCTGAAGCTAAAGAGACTCAACTGACTGGGCTACATCTTCATCTGGAGCCTAAGTTTAAAACATCCATTAAACATTTTTTGATAATCAATTATGTTAACTAAATAATATAATTTTTTGTTTTAAAAATACCAATTAAGAATCCTAAAATGCTTTATACAGTGCAGTAAAGACAATTCCATTCTTGCACATATCTTGTAATGAGAATAAAACACTGTGTAGGTCACTTTGGAAAACAAGCAAGCAAAATGGGAATACATTCTGTTATTCAAAAAACCATGGGAAAATTAAAAAAATATTTTACTTCATATTTGATAAATAAGCACACGAAAATAGCAAAACTGATTTCCTGCAGGCTTAATTGGCAGTATATATCAGTAATCACAGCACTGTGGGAAGTGGAAATAGGGATATAAGGAATGCAGGGCTATTCTTCACTACTTAACGAATTTAGGGCCAATCTGAGCTACATGAAACTGTCTCTAAAAAACAACAGCAATAACAAATAAAGCTCTACATTGAAAATTATTGGCAATTGCTTTCTTAAAAGTAATTAGAAATGGCATTAATATGAAAAATAATAGCTCATATTTACACAGGCAAAACTAATGATGTGAGCAATGATTGGTAAGGTATCCTGCTACCTGATTAAAGAAAATTACAGTATTTAATGACTTATAGTAGCTAAAAAGCAATACTATGTAATGTTAGTAATATCAAAAACTTCATTTAGAGTGATGAAGACTTAAACAAGCAGTGGCTAGTAGCTCCAATCAGTGTAATACATTTTATTGCCTTTTGTTCTTAAGAAAAATGCTGGGACTCATTTGCTTTGAATAATTTTCACATTTTAGTCAAGATGACTCTAAAGTAATAAAAAGTTTCTAAAGCACACATTGCAGTATTACTCTCCTAGGGCAGTGACCACAGGGTAAAAATTGGAATAATCACCATTTTCCATTAGGTGTGTGTGCTTCAAGAGTGATTTAATAACAGGACGTTAGATCCAATTGATTATCACTAGTAAGAATCTGTCCCTGCTAGTGCTACAGTTGTGTCTGTTCTAAGAAAAATAATAAATTCATCTCATATACACTTGCTCTAGCATAAATGTGTGCATTGCTCCAGACTCTCAACAGTAACAGAACAACAATTTGGTTGTGCTCACCAAAGAATAAAATTACATGGGCATAGTTTTCATTTCCATATTAACATCCCAATCCACAAAGGAAATACTAATTAAACTATTTTACACAGTGTTACTAAGATTAATTAGAAAGAAAAAGTCTCACTGTCACTGGCTATAAATAATTTGGTTATTAAACTTGATTTATTGGTTACTCCCATAAATTTTGCCAAGGCTTTAGAAGATGGTTGGATTCCATATACGAGGGAAGAAATTTTTAAAGAATAAAAGAAAAGTAGCAAGCACAGATTGCTTTTAGAAGCATGACTCATGCTGTTTGGAAGAATAGAGAAAAGGATAGGTCCTGGTAAACAGAATTCTTACGACCTGTATTTATGACTAGGAGAACAAGTTTGAA
Source organism: Microtus ochrogaster (assembly GCF_000317375.1). Taxonomy (NCBI): domain Eukaryota; kingdom Metazoa; phylum Chordata; class Mammalia; order Rodentia; family Cricetidae; genus Microtus; species Microtus ochrogaster. Next base: position 15,270,348 of record NC_022020.1, on the reverse strand, counting down.
CTACCGTGGGCAGGGTCTAACCTTGGCTAATGCTGGAAATGTGATGAGACTCTTAAAATGTGTAATATTAGCTATCCAAACATTGAATTTATGTCACTGCTTAATTTAATAATATAAAGCAGGACAATGACAATATCTGTGCCTTCTTAAAGTGCCAACAGACTGCTGGCTAGTTTAATAATTGCAGTAAGTGTTCACTAGTAGCTTTCTACCAAAGTGGCCACTTCACTCTCTTTTCTGTTCCTAACTGTATAAATCTTTCGAAATGAAGTCAGAAAGTCCTGTGACAGTTTGCACAAAAGTCATGACACAGCCTGATGAAGGAGCAAATATCCATCCACCATATTCAGTGATGCTGAAGATGTATTAATACTTTAAGTATGTGTATCAAACAATGTGATTTTCTGTTTTTCCCAAAATTTATTCATTATTATATTTTTAGTGATTTATTCTTTGTTCTACTGTCTAAAGTAACACCGATTTCTATTTTCACAATACTAGAAGCCTAGTTTCAGAATGGGATTTTCAAATAATCACCAAAATACTCTCTTTCTTTTGCTTATTTTTGTTTTTGTTTTGAATAAAAGGTTTCTCTATATAGCCCTGACTGTCCTGGAACTCTCTGTGTAGACCAGGATAGCCTCAAACTCACAGAGATTCAACTTCCTCTGTGTTCCAAGTGAACAAAGTGCAGCATCACCTCCTGAATAAATATGCAACTTTTGAACAGTAAATTTAAATTAAAATCTGTCCAAGAAAGAAAACTGAAGGTACTCATGGTTTCACTGGCAACATTTAACAAACAGGAAAAAATTTTGCTCATAATCTCACAAAATAAAAAATAAGGATCATTTCCCTACCATACAACCAGATTTGCCATTGACAGAACCACAAAAAAAACAGTTTTAGAGAAAGATAAAGTACAGCTAATGACACATATGAATACAGATGCAAAAACCTTGCGCAAATAACATCAAACAGAGACTAAAAATAAGCAAAAACATAATATGTAAGAAAAGAGTGGATTGTATTCCAGGAATGTAAGCCTGTTTTAACATTGAAAAGTTAATGAATATTGTACATTATCAAAAGACCATGGAGTGAAAAGCACATATAATGAGCTAAATGAGGTCTAGAAAACACTGATATCATTCATTAAAACAAAAGGCACAGAAAAATATGACTACAAGGCAACTCTCTCAACCTGATAGACACTTTATGAAAAAAAAATGTATTTGGCTTCAGATATAAATTCAAGAGGACAAATAGTATCTCCTAGAGTTGTAAACAGGCCAAGAATATGTTCTCTTGATACTCTTCTTTAGTATTATACTGGATAATGTACATATGCATGTATGTGTGTTTGTGTTTGTGTATATGTCTGTGATGTGAGATATCATTGGTTAATAAATCAACTGCTTTGGCCCAATAGCAGAGCTATAGGGGAACAGAGCTAGGCAGGGAAAACTAAGCTGAATGCTGGGAGAAAGGAGGCCAAATTAGAGAGAAGCCATGTGGTCCCACTGGAGACAGACACCAGAACTTTAGCAGGTAAGCCACAGTCACGTGGCAACACACAGATGAATAGAAATGGGTTAAAACAATACGTAAGGGTTAGCCGATAATTTAGAGCTAGTGTAACAAGCAGTGTTTTAAATGAATGATATAGTTTCTGTCTGATTATTTCAAGGATGAGTAGCTGGGAACCAACTAACGGCCTCCCTCCAACACACACACGCACACACACACACACACACACACACACACACACACACACACACACATTTATATGAGTATGTGTATATAAAACCTGATTATAGGAATTGTTTTACAAAACAGTATAGTTTTACCTTGGGCCTATGCAAGGAAACCAGTATTACAAAATGTGTTTAATTCCCAAAGACAAAAACATCTCATTAGTCTTCTTTTGGTTTCAGCCATTTTCTGTGGAACTTTGGCTGGGAGACAGCATGAATTATCTATTTCAGGTAAAATGATAGGTATCAGTAGCAATCCTACCTGAATGTGTGATTAGGAAAAATCATATATACACAAAATGTTAACTATAAGGGGTTTGGGATATGTTAATTAACTTGATTACAGTAATCAGTTTATAGTGTATATATGCCTATCAAATCATCTTTTTGTATGCTTTAAGTATGTACAATTTGAATATCTCAATTATGCCTTAAAACAGAAATAACATGGCATAAAAATATCCCAAACAACAGTCACAAAACCTTATTTCTGATATGTTTGTAATTTAATTTTCTTTCCTTTGAGGGTATATCTACCTGTTTAGGGTATGTGAAAATAGTTTTCTGATTTGAAAAGATGCATGTAAGAATTTCATATGCATTCTCCTACTACTATACTAATATTTAGCTTTATTAACTCATTATTCTTCAAATAAAAATAGTTACTCTTTGTCTCACCTAGTTTATTAGCTCTCAAATTTTAGTGTGCTTTCTTAAAAACAGACACTGTCATTCCATTCCAGTGGAGGGGTATAGCAGATAATGCGGTGACTGTTGCTGGTCTCTAAACAAATTTTGAGAATGACTTCTGGAGTGCATTATTTTGTCTTTGCCACTAGAAGATGTATTTGCAAAAGGAGAGAAAGCTTGGTATCTTCTTACCTGAGTTTTAATACACTAACAAGCAAGAGCAAAAATTAACCAAGAATGCTAAGAATAATTAGATAATGTGATCTCTTTTAAAACATGTCACAGTTTATGGTATATTACTAAGAGATGACATATTAAAATAGTCTCTTCTTCTAGATCTACTTTTTATTTGTGTGTGTCTTGTGTACACGTGTAGAAGAGGGTATCCCTAGAGCTGGAGTTAAAGAGAGTTATGACCTATCCATTGTGAATGCTAAGAACTGAACTTTGGTCTTCTGCAAGATCACCAAGGAAATTTAACTCCTTAATTCATTTCCCAATTACTCTTCTGTATTATCAGAGGGTTATTGAATCCACTTTTACAAAGATATAAATCATGATTTTTTTAATAATCATAATATTGTGAAATAGTCATGATACTTTCGGAGCAAATCTAGCTGATTTATTTGGCTCACTGAGATGTTTCTGTTCTCATTTAGGATTCTTATTTCTCCCATGAGAGAGGTACTAACGTCAATCTGATTAACAAAGGAGAAAATGATATAGGCAGAGAATTATATAGTTTGATTCAAAGCTAGAGTGTCTTCAAAAGGAAAACACAAATCCTTTCAGTACTTTTGATATGTTCCTTAACATTCAAAACTGTAGCATAAATTAACAAACCTTGTTTCTGTTGAAGTGGAATTACAGATACACTATGTAAGGACAGTAGAGTTTTTCAGCTTTGAAGCAGTTAGCACAGCCAACACAATTTTCTGTTTTGTATGATATTGTAACCAACAGTTACGGTATACTCAGAGTTGTGATTTATATAGTTTCTATCATGTGTTTTTAGCTCAGTAAACATTAAATTTTTACATTTATTTTCACTCCAATAAGAAAATAAGTAGAGTTATTGACAAAATTCAAGCAATCAGTTTTCTATAAATAACAGAAACTAATATTTTTTCAAAGGGGAAATAAATGTCAAAGGTATAAAAACCTCTATGGTAATTTTCATTGATGATTTAAGCTTCAGTGTCAAATATTTAAAACATAGTTTAAATGAAAGTAAACAAACATGCATTTAGCATGATTGAAGTGGCATTTTTCCAATGGATAATTTTCTTTAAAAGCTTGCTCAAAATATATTATAAAAGCTTTAGTAAGCCTCTATTATTGCAATGCTTTTCATCCATGTTTCTAAAAGGCACTTCTACTTCTTTACATTTTTCTAAGGATTTTATATTTTTAAGATAGTTTTATTTACTACATTTTAGATATGTGAATATTTATATTATCTGTACTGATAATATTAACATGTACAACTTTAAAATTTTTATGATATAAATGTTTTGAATATTGGAAATTTTTATTATTGATTTTGTCACAAAAATCAAATTAACAAATGCATGAAAATATAAAATTAAAGATGAGCAAATTTATTTTGATTAGCATTGAATGGTAGCATACTATAACATCAATTTGAATAGAATCTTTTTCTTATTGTGAAGTAGCTACATGGTAAATTGTTTTTATATTCTTGTTGGATATTTTAAAGTATAATATGATTTGATATACATTAACACTGCAAAATAGTTACCACAGTCTGGTTTATTATCCTATATTTATCCCTTGTAGTAAAAGTCCTTAAAGCACCCATTTAGATGTGTAAGGTTCTGACCACACAATGTCTAATTCACTGTTCCACTATAATTAGGATCACTACCATGAGTGAATACATTTTACATTGTAAATAAAAAGTTCAAACCAAATGACACCCTCCAAAGTTTTCATTCCTGCCCCACTTGAACTCAGGTCACAGGACATACACTGAGTTCAGTTCTCCAAACGACTCTTTAGACATATTTTGACAATGTAAGAGATGGACTGATAATCGGACATCTATTTGGAAGACATTTTCAAGTATTTGACTGAACTGTTTACATAAGCCAATAAAGTCCTTTGAACTGATTCAAAAATTCTGTCTTTCAGACAAAAAGATATGTGATAGATTAAAGGTGGATAATAGATACTGGATATATGATAGGTTGATGGTAGACAAATAAATATAGTCATTCACTTCAATGAGAGATTTTGACATAACCAATGTTGAAAATTCATTAATTGACAAACACTTTGATCCACTCATTGTAAATTTATACATACAGTATTCATAGCTATTGAATAGTTTTTCAAACATGAAAGATGATAATGAAACATTTGATATAAATTAACTAGTAATATTGTTTGTGTGACAATCCTGACCTTTTTCTGATCATTTATCTGTACAGGTAAAGAAAAGTATATTTGAGACTATTTACTAACATAATTTGGAATATATCATCATAATTGTTTTTCTTTCATTGTTGAGAGGAAGGTGAGGGGTAGGTAATGGAATGAATCATGTCCTAAATCTAGGGTACTGTCTTTGATTTAAATTTTCTGTGGGTTCTGGAAAAGGTTAGTTTTTTAAACCCAATCATAAAGATGTTTCTACTCCTAGAGGATCACCAAGTCTCTCTACCCAAGAAAAGCAGATGAGCCAGTAGTCATTCAGTCATGCAAGCCTGGCTTTATTCTTCTAAAGGGCCCTAGTAATGAAAGCCAAGCCAAAATGAGTAAGTCTGTCCCACAGATTGATTTTTGAAAGGATGCCTCTGGGTGCTGGTGGCTAATAAAGATATTAGATGAGAGGCAGTCTGATGCCTTCTGTGTTCTAAGTTAAACATCACTTAAACCAATTTCTCTTCCCACCCCCTTTTTCTTTCTCATCTCCTACTTGATAAGAAGAAGCTTTATTAAGTACATTAAAGTGGATCAATCGACATAGCTTTTATAGGAAGCTCCTTTAAAACAAAAGCAGATTTAACTATGTGAAAACAGTTTGATCAGTTGCTACAAAGGCTCTGGATATGCCTTCTCACCATCTGCCTAAGGTCATCATTGATTAGGATCTGATGAATGTCATTGTGAAAACATGGGTTGAATAAAGTATTGCTTTCAGGATTGCAAACTACAACCTCTGACCAGTAAATGCTATAATATGAAAAATAATTAATGCTCTTTTTTTCTAATTGTGTATTTGATTATTTATTTACTGACTAAATTTCATGTCTTTCCCTTATCTGAAGGAAAACTGCAAGGAGCAGGGCCAATGTGTCATTGTAAAAGTATTTCCCGAGGCACCTAAGCATGAGAAGGCTAAGATAGGCCCATGGAGTAGACACATATGTTATAATCATTGTTCGGACTGAACGTACTGCTGAGGGCTGTAAGTTCAATGGAAATGAATAAACATAATTTTATTAAATGTCTTTAAAGAGAAGCACACTCAAAATTAGTGCATGTATTGAGGTGTTGATGAGACAATAATTTCAGGCTTATGGGACCTGGCTCTGTGTCTCCCTGAGTAATGGTTTCATAGCACTGAATGGCAAGGAAAGACCTTTCTATATGTTAAAATATTAGTTCTTTAGCTCATTGAACAAACATGAAACACAGAAAATAAAAATGTCTGAAAGTATTTTTGGACTATATTATAAAAGAAAATGACTTCTAAATTTAGGTTTTCTTCCTATCACCAAAAATAAACCATCTAGCTTCTCTGTGCATACTTACAAAGCTGAGACATTTATTTTAGCTTCCTTCTAAGAAGGAAATTTTTAGCTACTTAAAACTAGAAAGGTTTAGAAACATTAAAAGCATAAAAATGAAAATCAAACATTGATCGATGTGTTAAATATTATCAGTTTCCACTATAGTAAGATTTTACAAATGTAGTGAAAGTTTATTTTAGTGTTTGAGGTAATTGCTTAAGAATTGGTATTTACCAATTATGAAGATAACAATTTACTTTGCATTAGAACAGCACAGACAACAGCTATATGTAGGATCTCTTAACCTACTGCCTTTTGATAAAGCAAGGAAAACAGACTTATTAATGGATTATCGTGCTTGTCAATTTGTAAACTAAAAGTTTGAAATTGAAATTAATTTAGGATACAGATTAATGAAAATAAAAATGATTCATTAAAAGAAAACAACTAACTTAAATAAAGTTCATTCTACAAATATAAAAGAAACCTGAAGAGTGGAGCCTTTCAAGACCTTTCCTATCTAAATTTTGTTAGCACAAGCCCCAGTGAAGCCTCCAGTTTCATGAAAGTATTGTTTTACTGAACGTATGTATCTCCTTCCAAGCTTACTACTGCTATCTAGAGGATAGAACTTCTTGAGGTTTGTATAGCGACTGCAATCTCTAGGGGAAAGGATTATATTTTTGCAAGGGATCAGAAGAAAACTGCCAAGAAGGGATTTGATCAGAAGAGATCTTCAGGAAGGTGTCTATGCTGTCCAAACACCAGGGAAAGAGGTATGTGATGATCAGTCCTCCTAGATAGCTTCATACAGTTTATGAGAAGAAAGACTTAGAAGATTCTGTTTTTTAAATAAGAATGAAGTGTCCTAAATAGAGGGCCTCAGGACTCCTGGATTGAGCAATCAGTGAGAAGACATTCAGATTAAGTATGTTTCTTGGGATATGCTTTGGTTTCAATGATAAAAGTTCATCTTCTAGAATAATATTTTTTCAGAAATATACACGCACAAAACAACCTAAATTCCTGAAACATGTTCTTTTTGTGTTATTATATTTTAACTTTAACATAGCATAGCAAAATTACATAAAACAGTTATCAAGCAAGAATTACAGTTATATCTATTTTATCTTTTATCATAGCCAAGGAAAAGTATTTTATTACTATCTATTCTTCAACTTCATCAAAGACTCAAGAAGGATATAATATTACCTAAGTAAACAGGAAGTGCATTGTAAGCAACTTCCAAATCTCTAGAATTAACAGAGATATGTCACTGCCTAAACAGTCACCCAAAGTTCTTCTGTACCATTGGGGAATACGTCTTCAGCCTACAGGCCCATAGCAACTGGAAGACATTTCCATGAAGCAGGAAATTTCGAAGACATTCCTGTCTATATTGGCAGTTTGTCAGTCATTTTCTTCTCTATCCTGCCAAATGTCTCTCAGACTCTTTCAGAGAGCAGGATCCCCAAAAGATTGTATCACCTTTAGGCAAATTCATCAGTCATTTCTCTGTGGACCTTCAAGTCCATAAAGCAGTTCAGGCAAGAGCAGTTTCTTGCCCAAATGGCTAGTAAACTTCATCAGCAGCCTTTTCAGTGCCCATCTTCCTCTTGAAGCAATTGGTGCTGCCAGGAGCAGATGTGTCTTATTGTCATGAAAAGTCCTAAATTCTTAAAACATTTTAAATGCCATATTCTGAAGGTATCTGCAAGATTTGAAGAATACCTATCTAATTGAAATATATCGCTATATATCTAGAAAACCTAGCTAAATGACTACAAGCTTGACTATAATAGACAATTATCTATTAACCTAACTGCTTAATTATACATTATATTTTTAAATGAACTACACAATTACAATACCTTAATCAAAAGCAGAAATATATAGTATAATAAAATTGGCCTTAAATTTGTATCAATAAATCAAGATCCATACCCATGTAAATTTCTATAGCATATCCTCCTTTCAATGTAAACAAACCTTTATAAACAATATTTGATAATTGGAGTGTAGTTCTCTAGATTACTTCCTGCTGAATGGAGACTCTGTTAATCAAGTCTTTTATGTTATATCCAGTGTGCTAGATTTATCTAGTCAGCAGTTGAGCGAAGGCAGCCCTCTTTTAACAATTAAATCATTAATTTTTTTCCCTTTCAGTTTTTCTCATATATTCCCATTTTGGCCAACAATGGGCAGTGGTAGCCAAAAGGGTCTATTTATTTATCATTTATGATATTGTTCTAAGGCTACAGTACATAATTATAAATGAATATAATTTGGATTCAGTTATCTCCTATAAAATGCTATGCTAAAATAATAATGTTCCATTCTGCTTAGAGCAAATGGACACATCCCTATCTCTCTGATGATTTCTGTGAAGACGAGGGTGAAATACCAGGTGTGCTGGAGCATATGTGCAAAATGCTAGAACTAAGAAGGTGGGAGAAGAAGGAACAGACATCTTGACTGCAGAGCATGTTGGAGGCTAGTCTTGGGAACATAAGATCTTGTCACATAAGACAAAACAAGAATAATAACAAAAGTTGTTGGGAGCAGTGAGACCCCAAATCCTGAATTTCTTGTGAACAACTTGTAATCCCCTGATCTGAGTGCCTACAGCTGCTCTGAGCACAAGCCCTTCAGTAGTTCCTGATGGCGGGAGAGTGGTTTCTGGTGGGTTTGGCTGGGGCATGGCTATCTCTATATAATCTGCCCCTGAACACAATAAGGGGGGCATTCTTGGGGAATTCAAGGATGACCCGTGTCGCTGTCTCTCTGTCTGTGTGTGTTTGTTTATTTTAACCTCCAGCCCCCTTGCCCGAAGCTTGCGAACTGGGTGCCAGCGCACAGAGCGCAGACACCGGGGCGTTGTGAGCGGCAAAAGTAAGAGAGGGAAGAAGAAAGGATAGGAAATGTTGGGCTAGTATATGTTAATACCTTCATTTATTGTTTGATTAACATCTCACTTCCTCTCCCTTTTTAAACATGAATCACCAGTAAAGTGAATGGGAAGGGACTTGGCATTTTTCTTCTTCTCTTTGGTATAGCTAGTGAGTAAAGACACTTGATTATTTAGACTGGGTGCTTAAAGATTCTAGCCAAGCCTCACTTTTGCTGCTGAATTTTAGAAGTTGCAAGGTAAGAGGCTTGAATGGATCTTCTTCTCTCTCACTTTGAAATTTTCAGAGTAGAGGAATTGATGAGGTATACGATTTTCTACACTCCACCATCAGAGGACAGTGTTTGAGATTTTCACAGCTTCAGTGGTTCTCAACTTTCTACAGCCAGTTCCTAAGAATAGGCACCAAGCATTCATTTTTTAGTTACTAATTTCCTTGCCTTCTAATGTAAACCTCACTCAACATGGTAATATATTAGTCAGTAGCTCACCAAAAATCTAAATAATTATCTCATCAGGTAAATCACCTGTAATTTCAGCTCCAGTAGATCTGACAATATACATATGTATGAACACATGCACACACAGAGTCACATGCATGTTCTTTATCATAAATAATAAATCCCTAAAAGAATAAGTTTTTGAAAACTTCTGGAGATAAAAAATAGACAATTCTCCATATGCTATATTTATTAGTGTAGTCTTATAAATTATATATGAAGAATACTTTAATACACAAAATTTATAAGCTATTACACAAAAACTGGGTTATCATTTATTTTAAATTTAAATTACTTTAAGGTATATCATTACAACAACTAATTTATATTTGGTTTATCATTTTTATTTGACAAATTGGAAGGCATTCATCAATAATAATGTCAGTAAATGTAATGATGCACACCATTAGTGTCTGAAGAGCTAAAAGGGTTTTGAATGTGCTAATTTATTAATAACTTTTGAAATTGATTTACTCCCTCTTGATTTATGTCTAAATCTATTAGTGGTTCTGATAATTAAATTAAAATTAGGTCACTACTACATACTCACAAGAGATGAAACAGATGCAAAATAAAATTTTAATTACATTAGTCTCATCCTTCACTCAACATCCTGTATGAAAGTTTAAGCATTTCATTAAATTATTTTATATCTGTACAGGACAGTTTTAAATAACCTTTTTATCCTCATGAGGAAAGTTGTAATTTAATTTGAGACCACAAATGTCCAAAGTTTATTCTTTTATTGTGAAGATGTGCTAAAGTTAATGAATACATTACACTACCCAGAGACAAATGTTTTGAATTACATAATATTAATGCATGTTAGTAGTTCATTTTCTCTCCAAAGAGTTCCCAATCACATTTTTAAAAATGTCTTATGATGACCAGTTCCTGAACCTTTAAAATAGGTCTTGGTGTTTGTCACCTCTCGAACAGTTCAGTGTCTCTTAAGTATTGAAGGCAAGACACAGAAATATCGTGATACCTTTTTTCACCATATCTTGATAAATATACTATATTTGCTAGATTTTATGTGAACTTATGTCATTTCATTTTCTCTGTGTCTATGCAGAATATATATTGATTGTTGCTCTTCTGTGTATACTTCAATGGAAATCTTTGGGACCATACCCACTTGTTAGTATCCCCCCTCCTTTGGAGCACCTGGCAGCCCCTGGTTATAGAGTTTACACTGTCTGCTGGTAGAGTCACCAGTTCCTAACAAAATAGGCACCAAGCTTTCATTTTTGTAGTTACAAATGTCCTTGCCTTCTAATAAAAACATCATTCAACATGGTAATACACTTAATACAACTGTCTCGTTTTAATTTTGCCACAGGGCAGCAAAAAGACATTAGTGAATAAATAGCTTGTGACATGAAAACAAGCCTACAGTTCGGTAGGTAGTGTGACACACTGATACCAGTCTTGGCTTTGCTAGATCATGTAAGTTCTTAGCCCTAGATTCTAATTTTGATGAATGGGATCATAACTATACAATCTTTGCACCAATTGTGTAAGTATATCATTGTACTTACAGAATTTTGTAGTTACAGAATTATAATTCCAATATCATTATAAACAAATATGACTTCATCATTCTCATTTAAAATACCAGTACTCTATCCCCAAAGAGACAAATAAATTATATATTAGAAATAAAGTGATGATAGCAGTATTTATATGAATATATAGGAATAAAGTCAGAAGTAATAAACATAAATTCTACAATGGTACACAATAAATCTATTGCCCAAAATGATAAAATGAGAAAATTACAATTACAGAATGAGAATTTTTTTTTTACTTTTTAACTAAAGAAGTAAAAGAGATATTTCAAGGTGATTATTTTCCAATAATGTCCTAAGAAAAAGAAAAATCAATAAGTGAAGGAAGAGATGGAATAGACAAGAAAAATTCAAGAGGGAAACATGTTAACAGAGATCAGATTAGAAATGGAAGCCTCTGAATAAGCATACAAGAAAAATTCATGACTAATACAATATGCCAACCAAATGTTCTGCACTAAATGAGACTGTAAGTCTGACTTTTAAATTATACAAGAAATATAGCTAATTATAGTGTCTACAAATCACACAGACACTGAAAGACCTTTCGTTTCTTCCAGTGAACTCATGGAGACTTACACACAAGTGCACACGCACACACACACCTCTACTTTAGGAACTATTGATTACTTTATACATGTGATTAGAATTTGAGGTAGTTTTCTATACTCTTAAATAGATGGTTTTATGTCTATTTGTTAATATAAGTAATTCATTTTTTTACTTGCCTTCGATATTAACAAGTCTATTTCCAGACTTGGCATAAATGAAGTCTAAATTCAAGCCTGATACCTCCCACTGAAAGTCCTCAGGAAACTCAAGCAGGACTGCTGAGAGTCTGAGGCCTGCCTGAAATGCATAATGGGTTTAAGGCCAGCCAGGACTACATGTGAGATTATGTTGGAAAGAAAAATATTAAGGCTGAAGTTGTACCTTTTTTCATTGGTCTTTAAAGGCTCAAGCAGCAAAAACTTAGGAAGAATGAGAAAATGGTTTATTCATACTAAAGTTAGTGTTATCATCTTATCTGTTGAGATGGTAAATGGACATTGATTTTAAAAAGTTTTCAGTTTTTCAATGTTTTCTTTGAAATTGCTATACTGTCATATTACCTCTAATATAAACCAGATATTGGGTCAACTTTCAACTTCTAAAAACACATGGATTAGCTTCATCCAAATTTACTTGATCCAGTGCTTAAATACAGAGCAAGAGGCTGGAGAGATGGCACATCCATTAAGAGCTCTTTATAATTTTAAAGGTCTGAGATTAGTCCCCAACATCCACATCCAGCCACTAACAACTGCCTAACTCTAGCCCCAGTAGACCTAACAAAGTCTTCTGGCTTTCATAGGTACTCATACACACATTGTAGAAACAAAGACATACATGCAGACATATGAACAGACTCACACATGCAAAAAATAAACCTTTAAAAATAATCTTCAATATACAACAAATAACAATGTTTAGGAAAACTGAGTTATACATCTTTAGTAATTAATCTTTCAGAACAATCAGATCTCAATATTGTTGAATATGAAGGACACAGCTTAACAAATTCATTCTTTAAGGTTTCCACAGTTAGGCAAAGACACAGAGAATGATATATGCAGAATAAACATACTCATTCTCATACAGATGAAACATCATAACTACTGAAACAACATTTTAAAAACATCAGCTTGTGTGTTTCTGTTCCTTTACACCATAGTCTCTTGGGGAAACGAATATCTCAATAATCCCATAACCCATGCTTCAGACACGAATGAATCTATGAAGCTTCCTTCCATGCCTGAAAATTTACACTTTCACTACAAGTTATTCTGAATTTTATTTGAACTTCAAAGATATATTTCCAACAGTTGTCATCACCATATTTCCTTTATGTACTAGAGAATAATAATAGTTAACCCTCATGATATCAAATCACCATAAAAAATGTTACTTGTATGCTGCAAGTAATTTATTTATGAGAGGGATGTTAATTGAATTTACATATTAGGACTTCATTTTAAGTGCATATGAACCAAATTGTTCCATGACATTTTCTTCATTCATAAACATAGGGATTGGGCTCCTTGTTTCCCCAATCCTGGGTTCCTCTTACTGATCTTTAGCTTACTTTGTCCTGAATGCCACTCTCTTTAGACTTCACAAAATTTCTGGCATTTGCCTTTCTCTTCCCAAGTACTTTGGATATAGATATTCATCACCATGTCTATCTTTAATAATGTGTACTCAAATTCAGATCCCCAAGTTTGTACAGCAAGAGTGTCAAACAATGAGCCACTCACATACACAGCCAAACCTTTCTAATCCTAGAGAAGGCTGGTGAAATCCTTTTGAGAATATCACAGAAAAATATGAAGAGGAATGTTGAGTAGGACAGTTTACTCTCTCCTCTCAAAAAGAGAAGACTATCTCGCTTTCTGTGATATAATTCCTTTGTTTCTCTCTTTGTTTTAGATCTCTAGTGTCAAAAAAATTATTCTTTGCTATCTCATTATGGATAAATTACAAAATTCTAAGCAGGAATTCATGAACAGGGTAAGAGTGTTTTCATGGGGTCTAGTCATAATGCTGATTATTCTGTGTCCGTGAAGCTACTTTCATTCTTGGTAAGATCAACATTTTTACTATCCAACTTTCACGGGAAAAATAAGTCCAATATTATCTTTCCTTAAACACAATTTTATTATTTTCTGAAGATACTCAATAGGTCATATATTATTTTACTTTGTACCAAAGTATATGAAAGTAGTAAAGTGTACAATTACTGTTACTTCTTAACCACATTATCCCTTCAGGAATCATCTCCTGAGCCATTTTCTTTATGTTCTAAAAGAACATTGAAATTGTAACAATCAGAACTAAAATAGAATATGATTTGGTTGAAGCTTTATCAGGGGGCAGCTGTGAAGTATTTCAAGTGTTAAGAGATATATTTAATAAATCAAGACACCCTACACAACATTTAGTTCACTTCCAACTTTTGTTTATAGACTTACTGCCATAGTCCATTGTATATAGAGTGGTATTTTTCTTAGAAAAATGATATGTCTATTCATTTTTTCACCATTTATTTTATCTTTGGGTACTCTAGAAAGTGTTACCTTGTGAAACTCTTAAAAGATTTTAACTATGTATGGCCAAATATCTTTTTCCCAAGGAAATTATAAGTAGTTCTCCAGGCATTTGATCCTAATTTTATTAAAAACTAAAACATGACATTTTGACATATTTTCCATGTCTTTGTAATATATTAAAGCATCTAGACTGCTCATCAAAAAGTACATGCAAATTTCCAGCACATATATATTCCATTTAAGGATCTTCACGTGTATTTTATTACTGAATCTAGAACAAATGAATTTTATTAAAAACAAATAAATGCAGCGCAGAATGGGTCTGTAACTCAAAATTCAGCATCAAAGTTGTATTTCAAAAAGTTTTTTTGCCTTCAATTTTATGTAGCCATGAAACTATTATGTTAAAAGCTAAGAGAGAGCATAGACAAGTAGTAAAGCCAAGTGCGAAGCCAAATGCAAACTCGAGTAGATGCAGAGATCTATGGTCTGTGAGAAATAAGGTGACTGACTCATCAGGGGCCATAAGGCCTGCAACACAGCGGGAGTCCTAGTTTCTGGAGTGTATCAGGGATATTTCATTATTGTAATTATGGAAAACCATTTAAGGATTTTAATACTTTTGGCTCAGTCATTTCACTAAAATATTTTATAATTAGGATTGCCAGATGTAACGGTTAATAGTGTCTCTTGGCATGGTTTAGTAGATAATCTAGGGTTTTGGTAGGGACTTTCTAGACTGGCTTCAAAGAAGGAAGGCACAGTCAAGTGTGTATAACATCCTGTGATAGGATATGGTCCTGGACTGAATAAGTAATGAGCTGAATACCAGCATCTATCTATCTCTGTTTCTTGGCTATGGACACAATGTGACTAGTCACGTCCGTACTCTTGCCACCATGCTGTCCCTGCCATCATGGACTGTAGCCTAACACCGTGAGCCAAAGCATATTTTTAAATAGTTTTGTTTAAGTACTTTTTCACAACAGTGAGAGAGGTAATACACAACATTTAGCAAACTTAGAATTATTGCATTGAACACATTTTTTAATTTTTTTTAAAAAAATATTTACAGTTTGCCGGGCAGTGGTGGCGCACGCCTTTAATCCC
>NC_022020.1:15243888-15252118 GCF_000317375.1 Microtus ochrogaster | reverse complement strand
TGGAAACTTTTTTTTCCTTTTCCTAATTAAAAAAAAAAAGAAAAAATATCTGGTGAATAGTAAATAAAAGATAGCATAATATTAGTAATTTTAATAATTTTTTCCTACAACCAATACCAAATAGTAAATTTCAGTTGGGAAAATGGTGTCAACTAGGCCATGAGAAACCAGATTGCTTGAAAGCTGCAATGGGATATTTGGTGGTGTCTATATTCTGTCAACTATATTTTAAATAAACACTAATTGGTCAGTAGCCAGGCAGGAAGTATAGGCAAGACTACCAGACAGGAAGTATCTGGTATTATCTAGACCAACTTAAATAAGCATGTTAAAATTATTTTTATAACATTAATATAAATTAGTCTAATCTGGACTTCAAATGTGAAGCTTTGTCTCTGAGTAATTTAGAAGTGGTGCTTAAATGTGCTCTTCTTCTAAGTTATCCTTCATTTCCCAGAAGTTGGAACACCTCATGGTCCTATTCAAAACCACATTTTGTTTCGTGTTTATTGACATTTTATTTACATTAAATATTCATTTCAAACAACCCTATTATAATAAAGAGCTATTATTTGCTCTTCACAAGCTGATAGTAAGACCCTATAGCTGAAGACAACACTTACATAACTCATTGAGTATGGAGAAGTCAACTGCATCTAAGTAAACCCTTCACCTCTAGTAACTAGTTTTCACGGCACCAGAAGATATTCTGCACACTACTGGAGAAGAAAGGTAACATTAATCCAGCTACAAACATTTCAATCCACAGTGTTGACCAGTATGCAAGATATGCTTGTGAATAGTGGTACAAAAGTGATGGAAATAGTCAATCACTATCAGATTTGATTTAAGATCCACTCTTTGAGATGGAACTAATGCCCAACACTTCTTGGACGGCTAAGAACATGAGACTGGATAGGCCTTGAACCTAGTGGAAAGTCAGATAAAATACTGCTGTACTACTAAAGGAATGCAGCAGCAAAATGATGCCTGTTGACAGTCTGCTTAGTCAATGTCTTGCTCAGTCGATATAAGAGAAGTTTCCTCCTGCAATAAATGGTACAAAACAAGGACCCACAGCCAGACAATGCAGAGAGTGAAACCCTGGAATACCCAGTTCTAAATGAGATATCTTCATCAAAATCCTCCCCTTGGGTTTCTGGGGATCCTGCAGAAGAGAAGACAGAAGATTATAAGACTTAGAGAAAATGAGGGACACCAAGGACACAAAACTTCTAGACAGATCAAGACTGACACACATGACGTTTCAGAGACTGTGGCAGCGTGCACAGGGCATGTGCAGATCTAAGTCAGAAGGGACACAGTACTGAAAGAGAAAGTGGACATACATTCCCATCCCTAACTCAGAAGCAACCTCCAATTCATAACCACTAGCAAAGGGAAAAATGAGTTTTCTTCAGTTGAATGTCACTGGGCAAATGAATTACACTTAAGAGCAGGCTCCATGCCCAGCTGTAGATGGCCAATGGAAAATGAACTCAATAGAATTTTATTGTGGTAGTTTTGTTTATTTATTTGTTTGTTTTGTCTCATAATGTTTTGTCCAGGAATGTATTTATTTATTTTCTATCCATACAGGTCCTTTGCCTACACTACTATGGTTTCTAATATTATGTCCTTATGGAATTTCTGTGTATGGAAATATATGTGTCTCTCCAACTGTCTCTTACTCTTTTCTTTTTACTCTTTTTTTCTGTTTATTTTTTGTTACGCAGGTTTTCTTGTCTTTACTTTATCTTATTTCTTTTTCATTTTTTCCTTTTTTAAATGTTTTATGTTTTTTAATCGATTTTTATTGAGCTCTACATTCTTTTCGGCTCTCCCCTCCCTCCTTTTAACCCCCCCCCCAAGGTCCCTATGCTCCCAGTTTACTCAGGAGAGCTTGTCTTTTTCTACTTTCCATGTAAATGTTTTCTAATGAAAGAGAGTGATAAAAGATGTCAATTTGGGTGAGTGAGTAAATGGGGAAGATTTGGGAGAGGCTGAGAGAGGGGAAACCATAATTAGACAGAATATAAAAAATGTGTTTTCAAGTTAAAACAAGTAAGTTAAGAAAACTTTGTAGTTTAATTATTTCCATCCAATTTTATTTTATAAAAGTGTAGTAGAATTGTCAAAATTATAAGAGCTGCTATAATTTACTTATTATAATTCCATCATAAAACATGAAATAATAAATTCAATTTCTCTTATGGGAAAGAAGCTACAATATTATCAATTTCCAGTGTTCATTGTTTTATATTTCAATAAAATGAAAGTATAAATTGTCCTTGATGGAAATCAATAACACCACACCAATACCAAAATTGTGATTTGGGGATTCTGTGTATATTTAGACTATCCTTTCACCATAATTGGATTTAAGAAATCTTAGCTTTCAAGAGCATGAAACTGAATTAAATAAACTGAAGTATAACTTGTAATGCTAATAAAAGTGCTTAATAGACAATTAAGTTGGAGAAACATGCTATAAAGGAAAAGCAAATCATTCAAATCATCATTAACTAGAAGTAGTCCAAATGCCAATGTTTTTCTAACATAATAAGTGCTCTGTTTAATTGCATGTAATAATGTTGTAAGTGTTTTACTGCTCTATAGTTTTCCTTATTCCATAATTCAGAGTTCATAATTGGCTCCAATTAGCAAGATTTTATTGATAAACATAAGATATCTACCCAAGGAGTTGTACTTACAGAATTATGTAGATCACCTTCTATCAGTGATTGGGTATTCAAAACCCACAATTAAATATCACTCTTCTAGGAAACAAAGGGTGAAAGATAACATTACTACTTATGTAATCTCTTCCTCCCATTATCTAATATAAAGTCTCAGCTAAATAATCACACTGCTGTCACCAGACTGTCAACACATCTGAAGATGAAGACGCTGGCAGTGTTGGCAACAGGTCCTTCCTCAACCAACAGAAAAGTGGGTCATGAAAACTGAGACAGAAAATATAACAGATACCTCCATTGATATGCAAGTCTTGTTTCCAGGATCTCAAGAAAAGCTTTTAACTCAAAAGGTTTTGAGACAAACATCAATTCCACATCAGGATGTGTGACAAATTATAGGAATTTCTATTGATTGCATGATTTCTTTCAGAAGTGAGTCTGTTATTAGGAAAACATATTTATAAAAACAACATGAATGCTGTTAGGTTATTATCCTCATTAGATGTGCTACAATTTGCAATTATGCTGGAAGCCCAGGAAATTCTGTGCATTTGAAAATCGACACCTCTATAGGTGTCCCACATTTTTATTCTTTTAGGTTCCAGATTATAGATGATAGAAACACAGAAGAAGCAGTTTTAGTAATGAAATATTGATAAAGTCTGAAGTAAATACAAGCAGAACTAGCAGAAATTCTAATGATTGATGTTTAAATGTTATTTGCATTGATTAGGTAAAGAAGGTGAAGCCACAATTGGGGGTTTATGTGCTGTGGAACAATCTTTGTAAACTGTAAATATGTATTACTCTTATTGGTTAGTAAAAGGCTGACTGACTTATAGCTGGGGAGGAAGAGATTGGGTAGGAAAATCAGACTAGGAAGACACCAGGAAGAAGATGGACATAGTCTCGGGAGTTGCCAGCCAGACACAGAGAAAGCAGGATATGAAGGAAATGAGGTAGCAAGCTGTGAGTCATGTGGCAGAATGTAGATTAATTATAAATTTTATGTTTTTAATATAGACAGTTTATTATATTAAACATTTGTAAGTTAGTTTAAATTGTAACAGTTAGCTATCAACAAGCATGAGTTATTGGCTCTACATTTATAATTGTTATTTGGGAACTGATGGGTGGAAAAGATGCTCTGGTCAGGGAAACTTAGTAAAGACTCCTAGCCCCATGTGAGTACACAACTAGAAAGACAATCAGTGAATCAGAAAGAAAGCCTTCACCAGAGCAGGATCTACCGGTACCATGAATTTAACTCTCAGGCTCTAGAATTCTGATAAGTAAATTTGTGTTGTTTATAAGCCTTAAGACTAATTATAGAAGTCCAAGTGAACTAAAACATTCGTTAAATGTATCCCACAATTAATGGTCATATTTCACATTTCAAGCAAAGTTTTAGAGTCACTGGTGAAGGTAATGGACAGAAAGCACAGATGCTTTTACAGGCTGTTCTCTCCTGGATCAAAGAATTTAAAAAGCAGGATGATCCTTAATGGCTGTGGTTACTTGGGGGAGAGAATTAATATAATTGCTCAAATTCACAACAAAAAGCACCTTTGTAATTCTTAAGCTCTATTAATCTGGATTTGCTGAATCCTGCAAAGATTTGAGTTTTTTAACCTTCTGGCAGAAGGATTAATGAATTCATACCTTATACAAATGTTTTACAGAAATATTTTAAGGTCAAAATTATTTACAGAAGTTTTTTAATACAAATGAAGACAAAAATAGTGTAAACAGGACTATTTTATTATTTTAAAAAATATACTCAATAAATATGGCTTCATATACTAATGACATTTAGAATTTTTAATAGCAAATTGAAAGAAGCAATAACATAATGAAAATATCCATAGAAAACTGATGCCTGAGGATACATTTTCTAAACACTAATAACTTTCTCAGCTCAAAGGGAAGTTTAAGAATACACACATACACACACACATACACACACACACACACACACACACACACACACATACACCACACCACACATATCTATGCAGGAAGCCAAATAGCTCATCATTTAGTTGGTAACTAGGGAATGACTTCTACTTAATAAAATTTATTATAGATTTAGAGCCCACATATTTAAGAAAATACAGAGTGCTTGTTTTTCAGCCTTATAGTAGTAGAAATAAAGACCAAAAATTATAATTGTACTGTGATTGTAATGAATACTTACAATCAGAACTAAAGGAGCTTGTATGGGTAGCTGCAAGTCAGAAAAGAATGTCAAGACAGATCTACTAGAAAAAGTGATTCCATATCTACATGAAAAACCTTATTAACAGTCAACCAAATACATAGGAGATGGAGAGAAAGCAGAGAAGATTATGCTAGATAGAAAGAGGAATCCAGGTTAAGGCTAAATAGGAGGAAAATCGGGAAAAAACATAATCTCAAGATGCATTCACCCAGTGTTGTTAGAACAGAGCGATGTGAAGCAAACCATAGAAAAATATTGGGTACCAGAAAGAGTATAGTTTGTGAGTTACACTGAGCATATAAAGAAGACAGGTCAGGGATCCACAGAAACATATAGTTCAGCTATATGCAAAATAGATACAGAGGAGGATAAGAGATCATAAACTCTTGTTTGGTGATTTCTAGCCCAGAATCTTTTATCTCATTACCTCTTTTATTAAATATAAATTATTTCTTATAAATATATCCTGATTATATTTTCCCCATCTCTATTCCTCCAAGTTCCTCCCCCTCTCTCCTCTTCTCAAGATCCACTCTCTGTCTCACTTTAGAGAAGAATAGACTTCTAAGTGGAAACAACAACCATTACAAAATAAAATATCATACGATGAAGCAAAAACATCATATTAAAATTAAACATGGCAACCCAACAGGAGGAAAAGAGTCCTTAGAGAAGACTCATTCTCCTTGTCAAGAATTCCATTAAAATACTAAGCTAAAAGCTATACTATTTAGGGAAACTTGCACAGTCCTATGTAAGCCCAGTCCTCTCCTAAATGTTATACCATTTGTAAATGAGACTGCACTTTCTTTTTCCTTTCCTCGGGCCCAAATAATCCCACAAAACTATATTAAATACAATACTGATTTGCCAACAGCGCAAGCATATTCCTAGCTAGCTCTTACATCTTAAATTAACCCATTTCTCTTATTTTATATTTTACCATGAGGCTTGTGAGTTGTTACCTCACATGTAGATTCTTGGGCGGATACATGTCATCTGACAGATACCACCTTCTTTCCCCTGCATTCAGTTTAGTTTTCCCACCCATCTATATCATTCTCTGTCATAGAACAAATAAGATTCTTTATTGACCAGTGGTAATAAAGCATATTCTTAGCACACAAAGGGGAATCAAGCATCAACTGTTTCCCTTTCCTAGGGAGATTAATACATCCCTCTCTAGAACCTCCTATTTATCTAACATCACTGGATCTATGGATAATAGCTTGCTTATCCTTTACTAAATGGTTTATGTTCACTTAATGTACATTTTCTATTCACACTAAAATAAATACCTTTAAATTTATGCTTATCTTTTGTGGAAAACATAGGACTAAAACTGGAGGCTAAGATGTGATAAAACTGAAATTACATTTTAGACAGTCTTGATTATGCATTTAGTGAAAGTGAAAAGGAGTGAAGGAAATAATTTAAGGATGAAATTAAATAAAATTAACAGATTATATAAAATATGTTCTAGTTTGATTTTCTATTTCTGTGTTAAACATTATGACCAAAAGATACTTGAGGCAGAATGGACTTTCGAGTCATAATCCATCACTGTCCATCATTGGGGAAACTAAACCAGTTACTTGTCTATTACTGTGATAGAACACTATGACCAAGGAAACATAAAAAGAAAGACTAATTTGAGCTTATAGTTCCACAGAGATAAGGGTGCATCACCATCACAGTGGGAAAGCACAGCAACTGAAAGGAATGGCCATTGGAGCTTCAAGCTGAGAACTCACATCATAAACTACCAATGGAAAGCAGATAGATAACTCAAAAATGGCACTAGTCTTTGAACTGGAAAAGTCTACCCCAGTGACATGCTTCCATGAACAAGGTCACACAAGCCTCTCCAAACAGAACAACTAACTGTGGAACAAATATTCAAATGTTATGGAAGACATCTCTACCACCACAGAAGACAAGACAGGAAGTCAAGCAGGAAACAGGAACAGATACTACAACAGACCATGGAGGAGAAACACTGCTTAACTGGTTTACTTCTCAGGTTTAATCAGTGATCATTTAATCAGTGTGTTTATCCCAGTTGTACATGCTCAGAGATGGAAAAACCCACCACAGTGGGCTAGGCCTGAACATCAATGAACAATTGAGAAAATTTCTCAAAGATTTGCCAATATAATGGGGGTAATTCTTCATTTGAGAGTCTCTTTCTGGTCACTCTGGTTCCTGTCAAGCTGATAAAATAGCTTAGTATTCCTACTTAGGATGGAGATAAGACTAAGAACACCTGAACGGTTTAGACCAAATTGGCTGTGAACCTTTGCATTTGGATGGGTTGAGTAAAGGTATACTTAGGAAGCAATACGAATGCAAAACATTTATTGGCAAGCTAAAAAAAAATCCCTTTTATATAGTCTCAAAGTAAGGTAAGAGTTGAGATTATTACTTTGAATCTTGAGAAAAATGGTAGATCAAAATCTAAAAGAAAGTGAAGAAGGTTGAAAGCAATATAAGAGAGTTCTTGTGGTCTTCAGATGAAATTCAAAATGCTTCAGAGAAGTATTCACACCTGTGTGTGAGAGAGGACATCCAGGCTGAACCACATACATGTGAATACACGGACAGACAGAGAGCTAGAGAGAAAAAATATGTGTATGTGAAATATATTAATCATAAATGAAACTGAAATCTTCTGCATTATAATAACAGTATTAATAATACCAGCAATCTATGAATATTTAGCACCTCCTATATGAGCAAGAGTGTTTGGAAGACATTGAGAAATCTTTCTCAGTTTAATACATTGCTGTGCTTTACTTATACAGAACAGTATTATATTTTGCACATGTTTTGGGCATGTACATTTGTACACATGGAAAAGCTCTAAAACATAAGATAAAATTCACAAGTGTCAAAAAGAAAGAGTTAGTACTCTGGAAATTTACCTGTGAACCTGGTTTAATTGGCAATAAGAGAGTTCAGGACAGGTTAAAGTAAACTTTTAAAACATAAGCCACAAGTGGACTGAGGGTAGACATGGTTAAGTACAACACAAGCATCGGAACCTCAGTCCCAGTTCTAACTTCAGCACCCAAGGAAAACACTGGATGCACAGTGTAACAACAGTACTGGGAGACAGCAGCAAAAGAATCACTAGGGTGTTCTTGTCAGCCAGACTGGTCAAATTCATGAACTTCATTTTCAAGGAGAGACCCTGCCTCAAAACATAAGAAGGAGCAAAATAAAGGAAGGTACCTGTCATCGATCCCCCCTCACATAGATATACACACACACATACACACACACACACACACACACACACACACACACA
>NC_022020.1:15241791-15243788 GCF_000317375.1 Microtus ochrogaster | reverse complement strand
AACAGAGAGAGAGAGAGAGAGAGAGAGAGAGAGAGAGAGAGAGAGAGAGAGAGAGAGAAAGAGAGAGAGAGAGACTCACTTGTGATGTGAAGAGACAGCCATATATTTTGAAGGCAAACCACTATTTAATCATCTATATATATTAAAATATGAGCTTAGTCACTCTTGTAGACTCAGTTGCTAATAAGGTTGTGGCAGGAGTACTGATTTGACAGCCTATCTAAGACAATCTGGACAATTTGAAATAATGTATATTGAGATAATGTATACCAAAAAGGTAATTAACAATGTAGATTCATTGCAAAATATTGCATAAAATATCTTTCAGTATAATTTTTTCAAGACAATGAGTCTGTGTGGCTGGGAAACAAGCAAGCGACCTCCTACAAATACCCTTAGAGAAGAGAGCTATCAATATCACACAATATATACATAATGAAAACATTACATAGGGTTGCATAGTTACTTAATGTTTTTTAATTCTTTCTGATTTAAATTGTAGTATCTTAATGAGTGCTTTGCCTTAAGGTATGCATGTGCATACATATACATTTCTGATGGTCATGAGCTGCCATGTGGGTACTATGACGTGAACCCAACTATTTTGCAAAGAGCAACAAGCACCCTTAACTGCAGTCCATCTCTCTAGACACAATAGATATGTAAAGTCTGCGTGCTTTTGCATAGAACTTAAAAATAAATAAGATAAATATAATAAAAATTAGAAAAATTAGTTGAAATTTAAATTCTCTAAAGGAGTTCATAAATGAGAGTAAAGAATAAGAAATTTATTATTAAAGAGAGATGATTATTCTAAAAGGAAATTGTTATTTTAGTAACCTTATCCATGTACCAGTACTTATTTGAAATATATATATATTATATTAGCTATGCATATTCTCAAGCTAAGTGCCAGGTATAATCATTAAATTGCTTTCACCTTTCTTTTGGAGGATATTTAAGGTAAATAATTCAATATTGTTCTTGGTAAACTTCTAATTAGAGTGGTAGAATATTATTCATGGAGAATATCAATGTGGAAACAGTAGAGCGCTTTGCATGGTTATCATCAAGAAGCTTATTCCTGCTTCCTAATCAGTAGCATTCACTCCTCAGATGTAGGAAGTGAAATATTAAAAAGCAAAATTCTGAGAATGTGGATGTATCTTAAATGTTCAATAAATATCATTATATTTATCACTAGTATTGTCAGAGAAAATGAAGATCAGTGGAGTGATCAAGAGGAAGTATAGGTGATATATGTAAGACCAGAAAAAGTGTATAAAATTCAAATTACAAAATTTTTGAGCCACAAGACACATTAAGCACTAAGTGATAATGAAGTGAGATAATATACTGAGTTTGAAATATGATAAACTAAGTAATAACTAAACAAAAATACTTATATTTTGAAAAGCACCTATAGAATTAAAAGAGCATTTTAATACCAATACTGAATATAAAACATGTTTTCTTGTGGTGGTTCTTTGTGATAATAGATGAATAGAGAGTGCTTATTCTTATATGGTAGAAACAAATTGAACTCATATATTTTGAACAAATTTAAAGTCTTCAATGTCTCCTTTAAATTCTAGTTTTTAATTTATATAGGCAGGAGCCAAGAGAAGTCTCTTGAAAGAATTGACATTTCAAGCTAGTTCATTCTTTGGGGGGGGAATTAATTTTATCAGTATTTGCATGGATATAAAAAAGATAAATGAGTTCAAATTGCCTAAGATTTAGCTTTTGGAATTTAAATGACAAGACATTTGCCAATACAGTTTCAGGTAGTTTTACCAAAGGAGAAGTATTGCCAATATTTTACATTTTATGTTGTGGCATTTACCCCCCAAATGTTCCATGCTGTTCACCTGCTGTCAAATCAAACCCTGAATTCCAGTGGATTCTTCTTCACATTACTATGAGAAATCACACTTTTTATGCTATAAAGTATCGATTTTATGCTATAAAGTAAGAAGGTGAACCAAAGGAAAAAC